>NC_074708.1:5236693-5485313 GCF_024334085.1 Lutzomyia longipalpis
ACTAGTTTTAGAAAGGTATTAAAATAGGCTATAAATTGACATAAATTTCAATAATTTTCGAGGTCACCTCCAGAACACAAAATGGCGGATATTTGTTTGATCAAAACAGTTTTTTGCATTTTTTGTCCTCAAGGAATGGTTCTAGAGGTTTCTGATGTTCTAGAAAGTTGTAGAGTTTTGCAAAACCTTTAATTTGATACCAAATTGAGCAAAATCGGAGAGACCGTTTAAGAGATATGGCTCTTAGAACTTTTCAAATTCAAGAATTTTTTAAATGGTCATATCTTCTAAACGGCGACATAGATTTTCTTCATTTTCGGACTGGTGAAAGATATTGAGTCAGGCTACAACATATCAAAATTTAAAAGATTTGCCTAATGGGGATTCGGAGATATTGCCCCTTAAAGTTAGGCAATTTTAGTTTTTGTTTTTAGCGCCTCTTGCGGATGTTTTTGAAACTTGAAATGTTCTAGAGAGTTTTAGGGCTTCGCAATACCTTTCATTTGATACCAAGATGGTCAAAATCGGTCAAGCCGTTCTCGAGTTATGTTGAAAAAACACTTTTTGCTTTAGGCCGCCATATTTGCTAAACCGCTTTACCGATTTTCAAGTATGAATTATCGATAAAAATGTCTCACTGAGCTCTACAACATACTAAAATTTCAGACCGCTAGCTATAAGGGAAGTGGTTGACAGTAGTTTAAAATGGCAGACGGCGGCCATCTTGAATTTTGAAAATGTAAAAAAATGAAATTTTACACCCACATTTCGAAAAAAAACTTCAAACCCGAGGGCTCTATCTTTTACCGTTCTCGAGATATTAAGCAAAGTTTGGCGCACATCAAAAATTTTCCACCATTTTTGGAATGTGGGTTGTCTGAAACGTGCTCATACTAAGTTTGAGCCCGATCTGAGGTGGTCGGAAAATCCGACGATTACAATACTTGGTGTTGGCCACGAAGTGGAACACCAACTAATTAGTAGTTTAGCTTCAAAAAATTTATTTAAAATGATTGGGGAAATAAAAAAAATATTTAGTGGAAAAAAAAAAAAGAAATCATTGACATTGGTAAGATTTGATATCGCGACCTTGGTATCCGAAAACGGCTACCCTACACGTCTCCCAACATTCCGCTAAGAGCAAATAAGCGAACTTTTTACTAAAGCTGCCTACGACCCCGCTCATGGGGTGAAGAAACACACACACACATGAGCATGCGCACATGTGTGTGGTTTTCGGTTCCCTTGGCAACTCTGTCGTGCGCTAATCGCCGCACGTCGCGCACGCAGCGATGAGAAAGAGCAGCACGCTTAGATTTTTTTGTGTGCGCGCTCGCTCTCTCGAAAAATGTCTCTCACTGTGAAAAGGCGCTCCCACACAATTTATATGGGAAATTAATTTTATTTTTAATTTTAATAATATTTCTAGGCCATCTCCGGTATTAATTTTTTGGAAATTAGTCTTCTATTACCATAAAGAATTTTTGGTAAAAATATGAAGCCAATCCGTACTATACAAAATAGTTCGTCATTAGATTTTCTTGTAAAATGAAAAAAAAATCACAAAACTAGTATGGCGGCCATCTATATTTTGTTCCTGTAGAGTTTCCAAAATAACTTATCATCGAAAAAATTATTTAAAATGATTGGGGAAATAAAAAAAAATATTTAGTGGAAAAAAAATAAATCATTGACAATGGTAAGACTTGATATCGCGACCTTAGTATCCGAAAACGGCTACGCTACACGTCTCTCAACCTCTCGCTAACAGCAGAGAAGCGCAATTTTTATTAAGCCTGCCTACAACCCCGCTCACGGGGTGGAGAAACACACACACACATGAGCATGCGCACATCTGTGTGGTCTTCGGTTTCCATGGCAGCTCTGTCGTGCGCTTATCGGCGCACGTCGCGCACGCAGCGATGAGAAAGAGCAGCACGCATAGATGTTTGTGTGTGCGCTCGTTCTCTCACGAAAAATGTCTCTCACTGCCCTAATATCCCCTTATTGACCAGGACTTAATAATTCTGGGATGAGATCCCCAATCCGGAGGTCACTTTATCATTATTAATGAGAAGTGATCATAAATCCGGCGAAAAACCCACAATTTTGCGGCAGTATCCCCTAATTGTCCAGGACTTGATAATCCTGGTACAATCCGGGGATGAAATCCCCAATCCGGAGGTCACTTTAACATTCTTAATAGGAAGTGACCACAATTCCGGCGAAAAACCCACCATTTTACACCAGCATCCCAGGATTGTCCAGGATAAGGGAGATCTGGCTCTTCGGGATGGGTCAGGATGGTCAGGACAGAGGAATTTTTTGGTCTGGTCATAAGAAAATGTGCTCTTCATTTGGCCATAAAAGTGAATCTCAATCAATCAAATCTGTCCAAGACCGATTCTGATTAATATTGGTAGAGAAAATCTCGTGAATAAAAAAAAATTAAAGGGAATTTTTGTTCCCCCCACCCCTTTATGGTCTTTGGATCTTAATTAATTAATTAATTTTATAATATAGAACATCTTATTATAGTCATACAATCATTCAATTTTAGTGAAATTTTTTGTGTACTATTCCGGCCGGGGTTTTCTTCAATATCGTTTTTCGGCTCTCCTGTAAAGTTCACTTTTGTGGACTTACGCCTTTTTCTTGTTTCGCCCTCGATAGAAAGGTTGCTTTGGGTTTTAGATTTCAATTCCTCTGCTAAGGGTCAATGAAACTATCGTAATTTTCACAATGTCCTTTATTTAGTTTATTGAAATTTTTATAGATTATGGACTCTTTAATACAGAGCGAATCTTATTGCATCCATTCCTTAAAATAATACAATAAGGACATAAAAATGAATATACTCCTTTCTGCGTAGTACACTGAAAAAAAAAGAAAGATCAATTAAAATACATAATAATGCAAGAAAAATTCAGCAGAATTCTCGGTAGAAATGCTAACCTTAATCCCATTATTGCACAATTTTCATCCAGCTTTTCCCTGTGAAAAGTATTAAAGGGCGAGCTAATTCAGCTTTCCAGTATGTGTGTGTGCAAAAAAAGCTCCTAATTTATTTGTGCACCTTTGGGGAAAGTTTGCTGTCGCGAGCGGATTTTATCTGCGAGTGAATTTTCGCGCATATTGCTAATGAAAGTGTCGCAGGGGTGTAGCGGGAGGGTGTGTAAAAATTTGCCAATTTCTCTTATTGCGATGGTTAGATTAATTCATGAAGTAGGATAGCTGCGAAAAAAGGAAGATGTGCGGAAAAATTTTGTTGTTTGCGCAAGCACTAAAAATAATGAAAAACAATGTCAGCATTTTCCCGCTTTTTTATCATGGTAACCATCGTTCCTCGCGCGCCAAACTGCCATGTGAGTTTATTTTGCTTCTCCGCTAAATGATTAGCGTACTTGGTGTGAATTGCTATCATTTTTTCGCGATCTCTCAAGCACAACACCCCGCCTGAGTATTACGATGAAGCTTTGACTGTGTTTGGGTAGCAGAAAGAGTAAGAATTATTTTTTTTTATGCTCGTCTAGGACCTAGAATAGCCAGAAAAGAGGTTAGATCTTTTTATTTAATGCTTTTTACAAATTTATTTCGATTCCTTTAATGAAAAATATCGTTAGAGAATTTTATTTGAATTTGGGAGATTTAAGAGCTTTCAAACGTCCTTGAAAGCTCTCAAACAAACATTTTTCCAAAATGAATCTTTACTGGTAAAAGCAGCTTGAGCTTATCATGAACTTTCCCTGCCACATCATTCGCATTTTGTGCCAACCTTTTTAAACTTTTTACTGTGACCTCCGCCCTCTCTTATTTTTATGCGAATTATACCCTGAAATTCTCACGTGGGTGATGAAAACTCTGAGCCAATTTTTCATCGTCCATTTGGTGACGAGAATCCCGTGAAAATGAATGTGGGCCAAAGTTCCCAGAGGACGTACCATGCAAAAGGACAACACTACATCGAGCCACAGTGAAGGATAAATTTCCCAAAACTTTCCCGTGGCCCATGTCGATTAATTCCACAAAACAGTTGACATCCGTTGGACGCTGTCGTGATATTTTGGCAGTTTCTGTGACTTGTTAAACATTGCGTGCCCCGGGAAATCAATCCGAAAACATCCTGCCGGGGAAATTGAGAGCGACATGAAAGTCAGTTGGTTGGAACGATAAGAAAAATCAACAAATTGCTGGCATATTTCTTCCGTTTTTTTCCTGCCACACGATGCATTTAGCATTTCTCAGGAAAAAAAAACCTCTCTGTCGTGACTTAAGGACTTGCCATATTTTTGGGAATGACTTGAAGTATTTTTCTCTTTTTTTTCCATTCGCTCCCAATAAATATGGATTTTCGTGTGGCTACATGGAAATTCTCAAGAGGAAAGAAATGAAAATTCCAACACTCTCCAAAATGGAATGGGGGATTTCGTGTTATTGGGCGGAGGAATGTCGTAGTTGCATAGTCACGAAGTGAAATAAGGACATTTTTTTTAAATTGTTGTGTCAAATTGAAAAAAAGGGAAAGCCTTAGGGATTAAAGGAAAATTTTGTTTATGGATAAAATTCACTAGTCAGGCGGACTTGAAATTCCTTAAAACAGTTATAAGTTTTTTTAAAAAAAATTTAAAGTTTTCTTAAGATTCTTTAAATTCTCTTAAGTTCCTTTAAATTTTCTTAAGATTTTTTAAGTTTTCTTAAGATTATTTTAAGTTTTCTTAAGATTCTTAAAATTCTCTTGAGTTCCTTTAAATTTTCTTAAGATTTTTTAAGTTTTCTTAAGATTATTTTAAGTTTTCTTAAGTTTCTTTAAGTTTTTTAAGTTCTCTTAGAATTCTTGAAATTTTCTTAAGGTCCTTTAAGTTTTCTTAAGTTTCTTTAAGTTTTTCAAAAGTTCCTTTCAGTTATTTTAAGATTCTTTAAATTCTCTTAGAATTCTTTAATTTTACTTAAGTTTCTTTAAATTCTTTTAAGATAAATTCACTTATCAAATCTAAAATTCTCTTGGCCTTATATTATTCTGTTAAAACACAAGAATTATCTTTAAATACTCAAGATGTATTCCAGTGAATTTTATCAAATATACCGAATGATTCTTTCCTTAGAATTTTCATTTATCAATTTGTGTGGATGCTGTAAAACAGTCCCTAAAATCAATATTAATTTTCAATCACATTTTCTGACCCCAATCCATTTTCATTATCATTGATTTTTCCAGAGAAATAAGACTTAGAATACTTTGTATTGATTTTGTGGCCAATGAGGGGTGGGAGGCACACAAAATGAAATTGATTAACTTCACTCAATCATATCTTTTCCATTTCCCCATAATGTTCTTTATTTGAATTTTATTCCCGCACACCCTCTGATCCACGCGGATGGGGGCTTATCATTTTCCTCTCTTTTACTCCCTGAAGCTTGTATATTATCTCCTGCGTGGGAGGGGAGGTGTTAGGAAAAGGAGGGGGGGGCGTGGAAATTTAAATTGAAAAGTGAACATCCAATTAAATTTTACACTTCATCTTATTCAATTCGCTCATCCATTTTTTTCTCTTACCATTCACTCCAGTGGATCTCGTCTAAATAATCTGTCAATGGGGTGTAAAAGAAAAAAAATCATCATTTGCTCCCCCCACCGTGCCAATGGGGGGTGATAGCTTTCTTTCATTATGTGGGTGAGTCGATGGAATTGAAATTGGAGCAAAATGCGGGGAGACAAAGTGAATTTTATTTTTATGCCAATGCGGGGGTGAAAGAGCGGGGGCCATAGCACAACCCCTATGTGAACCATAGTTGAAGATCACTGAGATGGTAAGTCTGTGTTTCCGTATTTCCTTGCTCATCTCTTCTCTTCACATCTCCTTCCGTCGTTTTTCGGGGAACTTTTGCTTTTTTCCTCGCTTTCTTTTCTTTCCACATTTGCTGGGAAAACCCTTCTATACTTTATATTATATGTCTCTGTGTATGTATGTAAACACTCAAAGACAAACATTAGGTTTTTCAGCATATACCTATATACATAAAATACAAGAAAGAGAATGACGGAAGCTGGTGCGGAAATAGAAAAATGCCATGCAGAAGAATGAGGATGTAGGGATGCAAGGAGAGTCCTTGCAACTGAGAATCCTCCGAATGGGGTAAATTTTTTTCTTTTCCCTCCAATTTTCCCGGCATTTTCCACCTCAGCCCTCTCATTCACTGTGGGTTTGGCATCCAAGTGGCGGAAAATCACTTTTTATTCGTTGTATTGTGTTGCGTTTATGCAGAGAAATCGGTACGTTATTATTTCACTTGAGTGACGAGAGTTGGGAGAATTTTGCTCTGGATGAGATGATCAGAGATGAAAATCGATTGCCTACAGGTAGATTTTGCTGCGTCCCTCAATGTACTTTCGCTCCCAAGCATTTTTCCCATCTCAAGGAGCTCACACAATGTAAGACGATTGAGGGAATTCAAGAGGATATATCTCTGATGTCAGCTGATATTGTGACCTAATTGCTTAGTTAGCTTAAGCTGAAGCACACCGTGAAGAGTACTAAAAGCTCTGAAGGCACTGAAAGCTCTCAAAGCTTCATATTAAGGAGGTCATTTGCAAACTCATTGATGATTGAAAAAATCATAATCTTTGGACAAATTATTGCATATCAAAGAAGCAAAATCTCTTTTATGCTTCTCACCAAGATTTACAAGCAGCATCTCACCTTTATGTCTGTTGCTATATACCTACATAACGAGGAAATGTGCTGAGGTGAAACGTGAAAGTTCACAGGCGGAAGGGACTGTATGGGGGGATTCACAGTCTAGAGAGATTTGTTAACTCTCGCCTTCAACTCATATCCTCAAGTCTTTGCGAGAAATCCCGGGGAAGTGTGTGGGTGGATTGGAAAGCAGCACAAGAGCATGAAATTGTGCTGTTTTGAGGCGAGGTGGGAGGGGATTTTACTGACACAGCCAATCTCAGCGGGACTTCCCCCCGGGTGAACAATGTGTAATTGATCATGACCATTATCTCAAGCTTCTGCTGTACTTGTATGGCGACCTCCCTGAACCTTAATGATAAGTACAAAACTTTACTAGTGTCTGTGACACTCCAGCTCATTCATATAAAATCATACCACCAAGTGAGAACATTGTCATTCCTCCATATCCAATATTAAGTGGAATTTTTCGCTCTCCCGTTGCGTGCTTAACAATATTACTTTGACAAATATGAAGTCATCAATAAGCTTCATTGCGACTATCCTCATTTGCTGTGCCATGTGTGAGACACCGCCAAGTATTGTGTTGTGCTCAAGTGTTGTTAGTCGAGACAAATGGAATGCAAATGCTGCCACTGAGACGAATTTTCTTGAGCTTCCTGTGAAAATTGTCATTATCTGCCACACGGTTACACCTGAATGCACTACCCTGCAGGCCTGTATACGTCGCGTAAAGAGTATTCAGAAATACCATCAGAAAGAGAAGCATTGGGGTGATATTGCGTACAAGTAAGCCGAAACAGGAATATTTACAGAAGAATTCTAGAAAACAAATTGATGGAGTCAATAATTACTCAATAATTGATCAATAATTGTTCAATCAATTGAGTCAGCCAATTGGTTGAACAATTATTGACCATGGATTGATCAATCTTAGGTCAAATCTGATTGCTCAATAATTGATCCTCTAAGTAAATCTACATTGATTCAATATTGATACAATTATAAATCAATCATTATTTGATCAAATATTGACCAAATACTACATCGGAATTTGACCAAACATTAAGATTAACCAAATATTGCTCTTAAATTTTATATCAATAATTTGTAAAATGTTTGCTCAATTATTGATCAATCAACATTGACTATCAAATCTACATCCTCTAAGCAAATCTACATAGACTCAATATTAATACAATTATAAATCAATCATTATTTGATCAAATATTGACCAAATACTACATCGGAATTTGACCGAACTTAAACATTGACCAAATATTGCTCTTTTTTATATCAATAACTTTAAAATGTTTGCCCAATTATTGATCAATGAACATTGACTCTATCAATATTGAGTCAATTTAAACTCAATTAATTTCTGATCGCGTATTGATCATCTATTGACCAATTATTGCTTTCAATTATTTTTTATTTGTTGGTTCACCCAGTAAACAAATTTTGCCAGAAATTGATCAATTATTGAGCTCAATAATTGAGTCAATGTTGATCCGCATAGTTGGGCAATAAATGATCAATCTGATTGATAGACAATTATTGATCAATAAGTAGTCAATCACATCGCTTGCAATCATTAATGGATCAAACAATTTAAACAAAGAAAGATAATTTGAAGTAATTTTTTTCTACGGTTTATAAGTTGATTTCTCTGCAATTTATCATTCTTTTTTCAAAGCTTTCTCATTGGAAATGACGGGAGAGTCTATGAAGGGATTGGATGGGATAAAGTTGGACGTCATACAAAGCAATTCAATGAAGTCTCTATTGGTATTGCTTTTATTGGGAACTTTTCAGGTAATTCTTTGTGCTTTTCTTCGTCAAAGCTTTCTGTTTTTCCTCAAAATTTACAAAAGATTCAAGTGGAGACGCCTGGTTGCTATGAAGCTCGCTTGTTTTTGGTTTTATAACTCTGTAAAAATTCTTAAAGCTTTTAATTTTAGGTCAAAATCTCAAACAACAAAATTTACAAAGAAAAATGACTGAGTTTTTCAATCAAATTAGAGCTTTTAAAAGAAAGCTAACAAAAACATTTTTTTTAAAATATATTTCCCAAAAAGCCAAACCACCCTCAAAAGCAGCCCTTGATGCCGCCAAAAATCTCCTCCAATGTGGCTGTGCTGAAGGACATTTAGATGCAAACTACACCCTCTTTGGGGCTCGTGATGTGTCCAACACTGAAAGCCCTGGGGCAAATCTCAATCAAGAAATTCAAAATTGGTCCCACTGGATGACTATGGAGCAGGGACAAATAATCATCCCACGCAAGTGAAGTGGGTGGTGCATGAGATTGTTGCCTGATAGCGCGTGGCAATTGGGTGAGCTTTTGGTGAGCCTCGCCACTCCCAAAGATCATGTGCATGTACCCAGAGCATAATATACATAAAATATTTCACCAGATGATAAATGATTTCATTCGCACGGGGGTTTGGGCTTTGGGGAGACTTTTGCGGAAGGATATGAGGTAAAAAGGAGGGAGATTTCAGTTCATTTTGGGGGGCGAAATCAAGGGCAAAATTGGGCTTTGCAGTGCGGAGAGAGATGGTGTGTTTGTTATCATTAAACATGTAGTGGTGGGTGGGCGCGGGTTCAAAAGCACCTCAATGGGCTTGATTATGGTGCAAATGTGTATGTAGTAGCAGTGAAAACCCACCTCCGGGGTTCTCTTATGTTCCTAATATATAAGAATATCTCTGGCTGGGTCCCCTGGTGAATCCCCTTATCTTGTGTAAAATTAATTTATTTCCCTGAAGATAGAATTAGTCGCCTAATGTCCGGTCATATGTCACATAAGTGGATGAAGGTGGGACTGAGAGAGAGTTTGGTGTTGTAGGGCGAAGCACGTGGGGAAATCCAGCAGGTCGTCAAAGTTGCGCCAAAGTCTCTTTTTATCCCATATTCGCACTGGGACATGTTTTATGTTTGCCGAATATTTTACTACCACACCAAGTAGTAAAATCTCTGCTTAAATTACACTTGAGAACAACGCACAATATACTTGATACTTTTGCTATGAATGGCAAATTTTATTCACTTTCTTCCCAATTCCTTCCTGTGTGTTGGCGCGAAGGAGAGGGCGGGGGCTGCTTCGCCAAATTTGTCGCAAATATCCTGCGTGTGCTATATATAACATTTTATTTAGCACAAGGTGCTTACAGGTTGAAATTGAAGTCGTATATTTCTTGAAATTCATCCCAGAGACAGAGGAGTAAATTAATTATTCAATTTTCTCCCTTAAAAGTCCCTATAAAATTAAAGGTACAGGGGGTGCCTCTGTCTTGATTAATTGGATAACAAAAGACCTTCACCGTATAAAAGTTTCGTAAGAATTTGAATGACGCAATGTGAGAATGCAACGGAATTTCTTTTCGTAATAAAAACTTTCTGCAAGTGGGAGAAAGTTTTCTTAAGTAAGAAAAATTCTTCCTCCCCCCACATGGGGTTGTATGTGTGAAAAATTTAATATTCCGTGCTAATTTCTTTTCTGGTGCGATATAATGGTGGGGAAATTATAGTCATTGTACGATAATTGCAACACTAAATACACGTTCTCTCTGTGTAATTTTCCCTCACAAATATTACACGTAATTTTTCTTCAACCCCTCCATTGGCACAATTTTCCGCGTATATAGAGTTCCAGCCATATATAGCTGCCCTCTGTGGAATAATACTAATTCCAACCCCTTGCACTTGGCAATATAAACACCATTATTTACAATGCTTAGAGGCACAGGGTGGTGGAGAAAATTGGCGGCGATGGTAGTTTAGTGTGGGCGGGAAAGTCACGGCTAAAGAATGAAATGGAATTTTTAAATTCTAAATTATAACATTGTTCTAGAATTTAGGGGCTTTGTGACCTTTTTCCAACCCTTTAATACTTATTTTTTTGAAGCTTTTTCTGGGTCAATTCTGCCAGAAAATCCTTATAGTTTTCCATCTTTTCTGTATAAAGAGGAAAAAATATTAAAGATTTTCTTTTGCAGCTCTAAATGTGAGTGGATTTAAGACACTCACAGATAAGCCATGGCTTTATAGAATAAACTTCAAAAATCCCCTTCAAATTAGAGAGCTTAAAAATCCAATCCTTTTGCACCTTTGCTCAATCGCACGAAATCACATTTAAAATTGATAAAAGCAAAACTTTCGTACTAGAGTGCGATTAAAGGGCAAAAGAGGAAAATTGTTCACATAAATTTTACCCCCTCACCCTTTTTGGGTTTTTAGCAAGAATTGCCACATAAAGTCCTTTCACACAAGCTCAAAATGAAAGGGGAAATAATTTAATATTCATTGCCATTATGAAAATTTAACTAAATGAGAGATATTCTACTCCAAAACCGGGAGATTATATTTACCTCCATATCGGGGAGACTTTAACGTGCGGATTTTTCCCTTCGTATGAAGTTTTTCCTGTGGGAAATTCCCAAAGTTGAGGGTGAGTAAAGAAAAATCAAAGGGAATGAGGAAACTTTTGATGCTCAATAGCATGAGAAGCAATCAATTGAATAAGACTTAGCGAGAAGTTTAAATTGATGCCCTAATTGGGGGAGTTTAGGACTCAAAAAGGATTAACGCGAGAGCTTTTGGTTGAGAGAATGATCCGCAAAATTGCATTATTTCTCAATTATTTTCGAGTTAATTCCAAATTAGCGAACAGGTGAAATTTCCAGTTAAATGGGGGAGCTTTAAACCACATTAGATTTTGGAGCTTTTAGATGCTTAATTTGAAAGCTTAAAATTCAATAAGTAAAAATAATTCCTAACTAATAATTTTTCAATCATTTTTACACAAAAAAAAACTTACAAAATAATTCGGAATAATGAAAAGCCCCAAATTTGACCACAACTTTACCCTATTAAATGAATAACCCCAAAAGACCACACATAATGTAATGTAAATGTATTAAATTACAAAGGTAGGAATTTAATTGAATTTCCAATATTGTATACCTCTAATATGAAATTGGGGTTTAACTGTACTTGACAAGTAAATTGAAATCGAATATAACCGCAATTTGTCTATTTTATGGAAAATTTCACCATATTCTGGGAAAATCTCATGGATTTTCATTAATTTTCCTTCTACGTCAGTGAATAATGAGACAATATTGGCGAATTTCGTTCAATCAGATGCTAAATTAAGACACTTTCGCTAAACAATGTAAATTAATTTTCCATTCAAGAGAGCTTTTTAGGAAAATTGTGAGTTTTTCGTGAAAAAAAAATCCAATAAAATTACCAAAAAGTTTTAAAATCAATCAATCAGCTGAGATTGATTTTCTTTTGGGGTGGTTTTTTCCTGAAAGCTCTGCTGAAAACTTTCCGCAATTGGTTAAATTATTCAAACTCTACAAGTGGATTTTCTCTTTGATGCTTCAGATTTTGCAGCTTTGATCAAGACTTTGATATATACGATAAAATCCAAAGTCTCTTAATACTTATGGGAAGTCATGAAAGCTCTTTCAGCAAGATGAAGTGAATTTAATTAGATTGCTTTAAATTACTTTTCGGTAAAACTTGTTAATTTTTTATTATTTCTTAGAATCAATTTATTTATTTTTAAATAAACTTTGCACCAAAGTTCCACCAAATGGAAAATTCGGATTGGTCATGAATTAACCAATAAACATTCTCCTCGAATTTATTGACCAATCAGAAAGGATTTATTCTTCTTCTTCTTTGTTTATACTTCAATTGGAGATTTATTCTGCGATTTAATTGGCTAATGAGCTAAGCTCAAGGTGAGATCGTCATGACTTTGTAAAATTCCAATGAAAGCTTCGAGAGCTTTTTAAAGTTTCTTTTTTCTTACAAAAGCACACCACGTTCTTGTACAAGACTCCATCAATTTATGAGCCTCCGTGAGGATTTCAGAGATTAAAAAAAGGAAGAATTTTTATTGGCTCCCTTTGCGTTTAAATTTTTTCTTAGGCATCCTCAGGAGATTCTCAGGTGCGCCACCAATTTAGGCGGAGCACCCAGCGCAAAAATTAGTTGATGATAAATAAAGAACGTGAACCACCCAAAGTCAATTGCTTGGGGGAATTTTTTTTTGGCGGGAAGCTGGGGCATTGGGAGGGGCGGCTCTGTGTGAAACAAAGAGATATATTTCTTCGGCACATCGTGTCACGCTTCATATTCATTGCCATTCACGTTCCCGGGTGATGGAGGGATGCTGTGTGTGTGGGGGTGACAAAAGGTATGCCTCGCCACATACCCAGAAATGGATGAGTCTCATTATTATATTCGAGAGACAAGCTTGGCATTTCTCCCTTTTCTGCATCCGCACGTCTTGCGGACTTGTGCGACGTCCAAAGGGAAATGGTGTGAGGCAGGACCAGGCAAAAAAGGGGGGAAGGGGTGGGTGTACCTCCATCCCCACTCCCCGCACCCCTCCCCGTACATGCCGGTGTATGCATAGTGGAGCGTTAATACAATGAATGAGGCGACAAGAAATGGACATTTATTATTGTTAATGTCTGTTGGCAGCAATTTCAGCGGAAGTTTAAGCTAATTTATGGGCCAAAGTTGCCCAAACGTAATTACTGTATCTCATTATTATTTCGTATTTTTCCTCACCATTATCTCACACTTGTCTTGGGACTCTTTTTTTCTTGTTTCACCCCCGTCGTCGTGACACACAGAGAATGTCTTCGTTAACGGAGGAACTTCTCTATACCCGGAAAAGACATTTTGATCCCCCATAAAGAGAAGAAGTTTTTGGACATTTTGTGCAAACAAAATGGGACATTTTTAGTAGAAAAGTGGTGCAGTATAGTGATAGTTTGAAGGGGTTGAAATTTGAAGACTTGCACGTTCATTAAGGGTGGAAAATTTGCATTAAAGGGTTTTGATTTTTGGCTTAAATTTTTGAACTTTTTAACGATTTTTTAATTCTTAATAAATCGAACTTTTTTTGTTGAGGAGAAGTAGAGAAGTAATGAAACGCACGACGGTCTTGAGCCAACTAAACTTTATTTTCCAATTCTTGTCTTATAAATTAATTATTGACTCGTCACATTTGCGGGGAATTGGGGGCACATTCGCGATTTCGCCACATTTTGGGGAATATTTAGAACTTTATTAGAGCTTTTTCAGAGCTTCTCTTTAGAACCTATAATTCAGTTAGAAAATCCCCAATAATCCTCAAGAAATCCAACAAAAAAATCATTGAATTTTAATTATCAAAAATACATTTTAGAAGAAAGAATTATTAATGTTTTTGCCCTCCCTTCGTGCAAGCAGCAGCTCGTGTTTTTTATCCAACGACTCTATTGCCCAAATTTTCTTTTGAAATTTCTTCAAAGAGAAAAAATGGAGGCAAAACGCGCGCCTGATGTTTAATGAGAAAATTATCTACCCTTTCCTATTGTGCGGCAAATGACTTTCTAATTGGGGAATTTGTTTTCCTTCCCGGCACGTGGACTATGCGCACCAAAAGGGTCCTCTCCAAACCATTCAATTTTCTATGTTGCGCGAGAATATAAAATTATAAAGTCAACAACGCATTTCACATAAATTCTACACCCCCCTTCAGGAAAATATATCAAGAGGGGTTGGGGGGATGAAAAAACAATTGACGGAGTCAATTCCAGGATAAAATTGACATTTGATTGTTTTACGATCGGGTCTTGGTGTTTTTCCTTACACACAGAGCCTCGCCATCCCTTTTGCACAAGACGAAGGGCGATGTGTGAAAATGAATTGTTGGGGGCGGGTGTGTGTGTGCGTTTGTTGTGCGTGTTGGGAAAAAGGCTCGAGATTTAGGTGTTACCGATACTTTTCTTCTTGAGAAAATCTTTGGCATTTTCCTTCCCTGCTTTAGCTTTGTCTTCAATGATCACCTTTTGGTGGGAAAGAAGAATTTCAGAGGATTTGTTTTAACCCTTTTATGGCTCAATGATAAACCCCTAGAATATTCTATTGTGAGAAGAAATTTTCCGGTTATAGCACACATTGACCATCCCTGGGAGAAATTTGATAATTTATTTGTCCTCCCAACACTAAACCATCCATCTTCATTGACATTTAATAAAATACAAATATTCCCTTCGCATCCGAGAGTGATGGAGATGAAAAGTTGGCAAATGAGGCAAGATTGAGGGGATGAGGGTTGCTTGCTGTGAGTTGGGTACTCTATCGTCACACTATTTGGATAAGATGGGGGTTGTTGTTATTTTGCAAGAAGTAGCGTATAAATTTTATTCAGAAGAAACCCTCAATCATACGGGGAGTGATTTGATTGCGAAGAAGTAGAACATGTTTCATGCAAAATCACATCGTTTTATGCTTCATTGGTATTTTGGTATGCATGCCCGTGCCAAAACATTGCTATGTACAGTCGGTACAAATCATACCCAGAGAATTTTCCGATTTTACTGCATTACGCAAAAATGAAATTCACTTTTCGTGACAAGATGGGAGAATTTTCCAAAGATTTTGTAAAGGATTTCTAAGGATTTTTTGTATAAGATATGCATAAATTTAATTTTTATTGTAAAGGATTGTTTTTTTTTTTAGATAAAATTGTTAAAGTCTCAAGCATATTTAAATAATATTTATTAAAAGAGATTTTCCACATTTTCTCTCTACAAATAATCAATAAAAAAAATGGCATAAATAGGCTAAGAGGGGCTTTTATCTGCCTAAAAAATAATCAAGGGGGGTTTATCAGGACGAAATTATTCGGATCTTCAGAAATATTCGAATTATTTGCTAATATTCTTAGGAAATTCAGATATAAATCTAAGCCTAAAAATGTTTAATTCAAGTATAAAAAATCACTTAAATCTAACCGAAAAATAGCAAATTCAAGCAGAAGAATTCTTAATTCTAAAAGTAGTAAATTCTACCCGGAAAAAGACTAAATTCAAGCCGATAAATATTTGATTTAAAGTCCCAAAACAGCACAGACTGAGGAAAAATAACTTTACAAAAAATCAATAAAGCTTTTAAAAGGACTTTTAAAACAAAAAGTAGTAAATTTGACCCAGAAAAGACTAAATTCAAACTGAAAAATCCTAAATACTGTGGCGCCCTGAATAGGGGGGCGCCACAGGGCTTTGGTCAACTCCTCTAGTAACCTCAACCCTCGTAGTCCTCAAACTAAACTACAGAGCACTTTTAGCTTGCTGCCATACCCGCACAAGGCTGAGCTCCGACTAACTCTCTCTACATACATCAGCACTCTTTGCCGTTCTACACTAATCAGCACTCTTTGCCATTCTCTCATCTAATTACTCTCTCAGTGCTCTCCTACATTCTCTTGAGTATTCTCGTATTCTCTCTCACCTATTTGAGGGTTTGTAACCTAGAGGCAGAAGCAGTTGCCAAGGGTGGGCAGCCGTTACAGTTACCGCCAATCTAAGGGTACTCACTCTATGAGCAGGTTAATATTCGCTGGATAGTGAGTCGGGCGCTACAATACGTTTTTAGATTTTTTTTTGGTTTTTAACAAAAGATGTTTATGTGAAGTCAAATATTTAAATATTCGGTAATATTCGAATGATTCGATTGTAAAGCCAAAATATTCGCCAGATAAACACCCCTTGAAAATAGTCAATTATTTTGATTTTAACGAATTATTCTAATTTAAAATCAATCTTAAAATAGATCAAGTTTACAAAATTATCGAGCCATTCTTCATAATTGAAAAAAATCGCATTTTATCTGTCGTGAAATTCTCTTTATTATTAAAAAATTGGTTTTTAGTGGAATACATAAATAGACTTTTATTCGGAATCTATTCGACAGTTACACGAATTATCTGAAGAAATTCCAAAGTCTTGAATAAAATCAACAATTCCGAAGCTTTTTATAATTATCTAAATACTATTTGTGTGAATTTTCTTGGCACTAGGTTCAAAAATTTAATTTAAAAAATCTTTTCTTAATTCTTCGATTAAATTCGAATTTTTTTTTTACCAATATTCCGAATAATTTGAAAATATCTTCTAAAATTCTAAATATTCGGAAAATAAGCAACCCTTCATCAACATCTTCATTTTCAATGCAAACGCAATGTTTGGATGATTTATCACGTAGCATATCGATATGCAAATATGTTGATCTAGGAAATTTATTAGACTCTGAATTCCTTCGCAGGATTGGCAGGAGTTTAGTTATCCTGTGTGTGTGTGTGTGTTGTATCAAAGGTGAGAATTCCATGCAATTTCCTCTTCATCCCCAATTTGTATTCCAATTTACTCGTGCGAATTTTGTTTCTGCCGCGAGGGTGGCACGGCGGTATACTAACTACTATCGGTATAGTGTGTAGTAGCAAAGAGATTCGCGAGATGGTATAACACACATAGTTTTCCCGCGAATGTTAGTAAACGCGCGGGTAAATGGAATTGAGGGGGTAATAAGGGCGGGCGAGGGGGGTATTTATCGAAAGCACGGCAATATGGTGAATTGAATGTAACTTTGGCGGGAGGAAAACAAGATTCCCTAATGAAACATGAACACAAAATCCCTTTTGATGATGAACTTTGTCGATGTTAGCAGCAAAGCTGTTTCATGCAAATTAAACAACATTGCTTTCCAAGTGACTGACCATCCAAATGCAATATAAGTACGGTTTCAGCGCGGCACATTCTGCTTAGCCCGCACACAACAGGATGGTACCCAATAAAGAAACCACCAGAGTGGAGCTTCGGGGGTTAGAGTATAGCATCGAATTGTGGTTGACGAATTTGCCCTGTTTTGCGGGGGTGGGTTGCAGCACCATTCACGCTATTGCTTAAAAAACATCCCCACCGCATTCCTTCTCCTCTCCCAACCACCAGAGCTTTCCTCCCACTTTGGCTCCCCCCTCTCTCTCTCTCTCCAATTTTCACCGTCCATGTTGTCGTTGTTGTTGGGTACTAGCGTACACAATTGTTTGTCCACCTCCAAACCATCTCATTCTCCCGTGTTCTTGTGGTTTTTCCTCGGGAAATTTGATGTTGTGTGTAGCTCTCGCATTGAGCAGGACATACTCCAATGGGGAAGAGTAGGGGGAGGGTGGTTTAAATGTTTGGCTTTGAGTTTGATTGTGGTGAAAGTTTTTGATTTCATAATAAGTTCAATACAAGTTCTTCTTCAACTGTAATTTTGTTTATTCACAGACCCATTCGCACAGAGCTTTTCTCAATGAATTTTAGTGGTGAGGCTGAAAATGTGTCGAGAGAGGGATGGAAAATGTAATAAAGTGACATGATTTGCCAATGGAAATTCCCAAACCCATCCCACCCTCACAGAAGAAGGTTAAACTCTGCCTGTGTCCATGCCCGAGAAAGTTTTCTTGTTTGACACAATGGGAAAATTGCTTTGTTTCCTTCCCCGAACCCATGGCACCATCCACTCCCCTCCCTCCCCATTCCATGGAAGTAGCCGCAGAGTGAAAAGCTTTTGCACCCGAAAAGAGCTTTCGGTCACATGGAGTTGTTGGGGAGAGAATTGCAAAAACGAAAGGCAGTGAGACAATGTGAATAAGCTATTTCCTTTGTTCCCTCTTTTCATCCACTTAAATCTCATTTGAATTTGAGTTTCTCTTTTCATCCCATTTTCCTCCCAACACACACACATGCTCAACAGCATGTTGTTGGGAGTTATGCAATTTTCGTGGAAATCCATTACAAATCACACATTTTCGTGGCATAAGGCACGAGGGGGAGGAAATGAGATTCATTTTAGTGCAAAAGCCAAAAGGTTATTTGATAGAAAAAAAAAACAGGAAATTGAAAAAAAATCTGACAAAGGAGTAGTAATATATTAAATAACGAATACAAAAGGATTTAAATTGATTCACGAGTGATTATTTTTCTTTAGAATTTCAGAATTGAAAAGGATTTGCACATAGAGAGCTTTTTTCTGTGTTGTTGGCGGTATGTTGCAAAAGGGGATGTTGTAAAGTTTTTATTATTTATGGAAAAAGATTGGAAATTTGGAGGAAAAAGATTGTTGAAAATTAGACAATTTTTGGAGATTTTTCTTTACAGAATCGTGAAGAATATTAAGATTTTTACGATGAATTTAGGCTAAGATTTTTTTTTAATTTTTCTCAACTTTTTCCAGAGAGTTTTCTGTAGCCACTAAAGAAGGCTCTGAACGGAGCCGAAAGCTCTGGAAAATGTGAGTTTTTCTAGGTGAGAACCCCCATTTAAACGATGAAAAACCCGGAAAATTTTTTTTCCAAACATCTTAAGATTTAGATTGATTTGTAAATTACAAATTTTCGAAAATTCCCCTCAATTTTCCTTAACAAAATCACCCCCTTAGAATGCACCCTTTCCTTCCATCAATGGACATTTCGTTGCCAAAATAAAGCTCATTGGTGTTACAATGTTCCCTTTCTTATGTATATAAAAATTCTGCTGAGAAGACGCCGACTATTGCTATCCGTTGAGTAAATCACTGCACTATTCTCCAAATGCTTCCCGCACCACACTGGGTGCTGGTCATAAAAGGTTGGGCGTGTATGAGAGAGTGCAGAGGCTAAAGAAGGTCATCAAACGGGTGGGGTAGATCATGTAAGTCTCCTATAAAAATCTGGTACTTTAAACACTATCAATTTCCTGTCCATTTAACCTGATGCAATAGAACTTCCTGCACACATAGTGCTGCAAAGTCACGCGGGATCGGAGGGTTGGGCGGAGGATTGTGAGGGTGTGGGGGTTGAGAATTGAAGAAAAGCTCAATTCAGTGCTACTTTATAGGATACTCCATTCTCCTCCTAGCTATGGTGTAGTCTATACGCTGCTTGGGTAATCCAATAAAGCCTTCCATTTGTGCCGAATGAAACTTCTTCAAGCATTTATGTTGCCATGGGTTTGGCGTTTGGCTTATATAGAATAGAAAATATATTTTGACAACTTCATGAAATATGTACATCAGTGATTGGGTGGACGTTTGAGTCTCAATTTGTGGCTGATGCGAGGCAACAATTGATGATGGTTGTAATTAATCTAATTAAATGTTTATTGCATTTGTGTCCACATTCTCTCTCAAAACTCTCTGAAATGAATACACCACGAAAGCCCTAATAAACATCCCAACATCCAATGATCCACTGACCTGAGGAAATAATAAATTTTCAAAATCATATGGCTGATGGATGTGTTAGAAAAGCCCTTTTTCTCACACCGCAGCATTTTCTATTATACTTCATCATAACAGAATTTTCCCAACAGCGAGAGAGCGAGAGACTTTTCATTCCAACACGATGACCGTGCGGGAAACTATTTTCATTCATTTGAAGTGGGGAGATTATATGTATGTATTAGGAAAATCAAATGGGTATTATTAAGCAGAAAAGCATGATAAAGTTTGTACTTAGTTTTCCATTTTCATATGAGTTTCATATTCATTTTCTCTATTGCAATCATTGTTATCTACTTCGCAATTTTCGGGAAATTTTATACATACACACATAGGTAGTAAAATAACAGGAAAAGCTCGCATGGAAATTGCAGGAAAATAATTTTGTGGAGTATTATATTTTTGTAATTGTTTTAAGCTCTATTTTAAAGTTTAGAAGTGTGGAGAGAATACGAAAAAAAATCATGAATATTCGGAATTTTCTTATGATTCTAACGATTGATTTTTTTCTAACGTTTGACATTTATTATTTATGTTAAACGATTGACATTTCTTTTGACGTTTAAGATTTCTTTCTTTCGCTCGACGTCTTTATTTCGCTCGACTTTTGACATTTCTTTACTTATCTTCGATATTTCTTACGTTTGACATTTTTTGTCAACGCTCGACATCTCTTATGAGTACTAATTTTCTAACGTTTGATATTTTTTTTTCAAACTTATTACCCTTCTTTTCTTCGTTTGACATTTTTTTTCTTACGTAGAATGTTTATTGTCAAATTTTTGACATTCTTTTAACGTTTGACATTTCTTTTCTTACGTTCGATGTTTATTATCAAATTTTTGACCTTCTTTTTACGTTTGATATTTATTTTATATCACATAACGTTTCTTTTCAAATATTAGACGTTTATTTCTTATCAATTGACATTTCTTTCAAAAGACTTTTTTTTCTTTTCTATAGCTTGACATTTTTTATCTAACGTTTGACATTTCCCCCCAATATATGGCTCTATCGGCAACTTGAATAAATTTTCAGGAAAATTTTTGAACTTTTATCCACACAAAAAGATCCACAAGAATATTTTCTATGAATCTTTATTAAAACGAAAAAGAAAAAAAGAAGAAGCTGTAATTTGTGATATCTTCTGCAGTGTGTGCTATCTTTTTTCCTCCCTTTCCATATTCCTTATGGAAAATGAAGACATTTTGTCGTTCCTTGGGAAATGACTGCAACACTTGCTACACGTTCAGCATATGGCGATTTGAATAAATTATCAAAATAGCGATATTAATTCCGAGATATTGAGCTGCCGTTGGGGGTTGAGATAAATTTTCTAGGTTATATGTGTAGGTCTTTTTTTTCCTTTCAACATTGAGCGTGGCAAGGACAAGTTGATGGCGCTTTTTCTGCCGGATAATGTCGGAGATTTTTCTCGCATTTTTTTGTCCTCAACTGGTGTGTTATCTCAGGAGTTTCTCAAGTATGCGAGCCTGAAAGCTTTTCCATTGGGGTGGGTGGGTGAATGGACAAGGGGAATGTGTGCCAACTAGAACCACCCCCCACCCATTTGGCCATAAGTAACGTCATAACCGCACGTACCAAGTTGTACAAATTGCCTGGCGGGTTTGTATTTCTTTATCAATCAGATGATTTGTTGGATTTCCAGATGATGCCGAATTTCTTGAGATTTTTGGGATGAAGAGTGTCTCGCACACAAAAAATCACATCTTGAAAATTCCACGTTCGTAGAGCACATCATCCCCACACTTTCACCCCCATTTACACACTCTGCGATCATATGGTGGCAATTTTTGATGAAGAAATGAATTTTGGCAATCCACCCCTTCACTGGGGAGCTTTTTTTGTATTAAAGGAAAAATCAAAATTACATGCGAAAGCTTTTTAAATTAAATATTTAACATAACCTGAAAGAAAACTTAATCATCCCTCTCTTGTAGTCTAAAAATATATAGCAAAGAAATGAATTCAATACGATTGATTTCTTCTCAACATTTGTACGATTTCACCCTCAACTAGAAGGGTTTCGCTTATATATGCGGAAAAAAGAGCTTTAGGGGTGTGAGAAGAATAATTCAAAAATAGAATTATCTGATTTTCCCCCAACCCTTCAACCACCCCAACAGCCAAAAGGGATGAAGATGGCAAATGTTAACACAGAGTGACAAAGTTGACTGTACGAGATTGTTCAATTTACCCCTCACTCGCACTCATCTTAATCCTCCACACCATTCGTACCAACTTCAAAGTGTTCTCCAAACGGAAGTGCAAATCTCATTATGTTGACTTTCTCTCTGTCTCCGCACGCTTGTCTCCCTGTGGAAATTCACAGGGACTTGTGATTATTTAGCTCTTCATACACAAGTCAACAGCGAATTATCACTAATTCATGACCCCGCAGGCCCTTTGTATCCCTACAATGTGTATACAAATGTATGTCTCAAATTATCTCGACATTTTCACAAATAGTCATTTTGTTCTGTTTCACCCCCCGTGCCCTCCCTCGACACATTTAATCGGTAAATTGATGTTAATAATAAAAAATAATAAATCGATACAATTAATTAATTTTATCTCATCTGATAGCGTGAGAAGAATAATGAGTTAATTAGCTGTTTGAGCATATAATTATTTTATTTATTACGTGAAAAAGATTTTTTAAATCAATTTTTATAATATGAGGTCTTTAAAGCTAACTTCTTAATGACTTAAGGACTCAGAAACATCAGGATAAACCTTTTCATAGTTTCCATTTGAATTTGAAACACATATTTTATCAGGAAGGATCTAAGCAATTCTACTATACCAAGAATATTACTTTGACTCCTTTAAATTCCCTAAAATATACCCCAAAGTGCTGGTAAAGAAGGGATAAAATTTAAGTCCTTTGAGCTGAAAATAATACCTACATTGTAGTTGACTGGACGATACATTTTGGCAAAGTATTTCTCATTGAATTGTGATAAAATTAGGTCTCTCTGTGATCTTCCACAAAAGTCTCCATTCCACAAAAGCCCTTCTAACCATAACACCGCACCTCCTTATGTTTTCTATCCACCCCTCAAATATAACACACAAACAAGACGTTTTGTGCCACACAAAATAATATTGAGACACTTCCTCGGCAACCATCGCAACATCCATCTAAATTTCGTCGCCCTTTTCCCAAAAGTGTCGCAGGAGGAAGAAAGGAAAAAAACATAAGAAATGTTTACTACCAGCGACGACATTGAAATTGAATTTCGATTGTACATCATTTTAGACGCCAACAGGGGGTTGGGGTGGCGCACCAGCTTTATCAATCAACCCGACAGCACTAACGACCCACCCTCACTAACCCTGAGAGGGCTGATGGGCTGGGGGGGGGCGAAGGGGAGCACACGGTGTGTGGGGCCAACAGCGACAAGGGTGAAAGTGGTTCCGGATTTGAGGGTGTGATTAATGAACATTTGCCGCGCAAAACACACAATTTCGACGGAAATGAGCAACAAGAAACATTCTTCATTCTTCAAATGTGCACCCGTGTGTGTGTGTGTGTCATGACGAATTGAAAATATACACAGACACACGATCTATTGTTATTTCAATTTGGAAAATTATTTTTGGCAAGAAAGGGATGATTTTTTTAAAACTATTTTAAGTAGATAATTTATTATATTGTTGTGAGAAATTCTTTCGGTTTGTTTTCAAACTTTTGGGGGATTCTTTTTTCAATTTAAAGTTCTTTTTATTCTTTTTTTTTATTTTCTTAAAATATTTGGAGAGAAATTTAAAGAATATTCAGAAGGTTTTCTAACTAAAATTCTTGGAAAAAAAAGTATTGGAATTTACTTGGGGAGGAGTGGTGGTATTGCCGAAAGTTTTATTAAACAGATACATTTTTAAAGTGAAATTTTGAGCTTTCAAGGAAATTTTTAAAGGTTTTCTAATCTAATGTTAGGGGAGGGTGGGGCTAATAAAGTCACTTAAGGGTTTGGAAAAAGCCTAAAAATATCATATTTCGTAGCTAAATAGAACAAAATGATCTGAGAAAGAGTTATAGGGCAGTAAATTAGTTGGTATACCACAATCGTGGCATACCAAGTATTGTAATCATCGGAAAAACCGACCACCTCAGATCGGGCTTAAACTTGGTATGAGCACGTTTTAAACTTCCCACATTACGAAAATGGTGGTGGAAAATTTTTGATCCGGCCGGCCTACCGGCCGGCCGGTCGCCCAAACTTTGCCTTATATCTCAAGAACGGTAACAGATAGAGACTTCAGGTTTGAAGTTTTCTATAGAAAAGTGGATGTAAATTTTCATTTTTTCGCATTTTCAAAATCCAAGATGGCCGCCGTCCGCCATTTTGAAACACCGTCATCCACTTCCCCTATAGCTAGAGGTCTGAAATTTTAGTATGTTGTAGGGCTCAGTGAGACGTTTTCATCAACAATTCATACTTGACAATCGGTCAAGCCGTTTAGAAAATATGGTGGCCTAAAGCAAAAAGTGTTTTTCGATATATCTCTAGAACGGCTTGACCGATTTTGACCATCTTGGTATCAAATGAAAGGTATTGAGAAGCCCTACAACTGTTTAGAACATTTCAAGTTTCAAAAACATCCGCAAGAGGCGCTAAAAACAAAAACAAAAATTGCCTAACTTTAAGGGGCAATATCTCCGAATCGCCATTAGGTAAATCTTTTAAATTTTGATATGTTGTAGCCTGACTCAATATCTATCACCAGCCCGAAAATGAAGAAAATCTATGTCGCCGTTTAGAAGATATGGCCATTTGAAAAATTCTTGAATTTGAAAAGTTCTAAGAGCTATATCTCTTGAACCGCTTGACCGATTTTGCTCAATTTGGTATCAAATTAAAGGTTTTGCTAAACTCTACAACTTTCTAGAACATCAGAAACCTCTAGAATCATTCCTTTAGGACGAAAATTGCAAAAAACTGTTTTTGTTGAACAAAAATCCGCCATTTTGTGTTCGGGAGGTGACCTTGAAATGTATCGAAATATATGTCAGATTATAGCTTATTTTAATACCTTTCCAGAACTAGTCAAGAAATTTCTGTATGTGCAATAGAACTTGAGATATAACCATTTTTGTCTTTCGAATTGATGAATTTCATAAAAAAATCACCTTTGCCTACTAATACTACTTAAAAATTAAATTACAACGCATAGACTGACCAATCCGCGTTGTGGTATACCAACTCTAATAACTGGACGCGTTATGATTGACTTTCCTAAAGAAATGAGCTATATATTTCGGTCTATCTATTTAGGAAATATTACATTTTGAGCTTTTTCTAAACCCTTAAGTGACTTTTTTAACCCCGCACTCCCCTAATTTTTATTCTTAGAAAAATGATTAAAATGCTTATGAAATTTGTATTAAATCTAAGGATTTTTTAAAACAAATTTTCAGTTAAAGTTAATCAAGAATTTAAGTGATAAATAAATAAAATTCTAATTTATTTTTCACTGTCTCAATAATTTTAATTCACTTGAAAGTTGAGGCCAAAATAAAAGGGTAAAAACCCCTTAAAAGGGTAAAAATTTCAATCCCCGTGGTATGAAAATTTCTTCAATACATCCTTAATTTTTTATTACTGTTCCCACCCACCCTCATTTGAGTATTTAGAACAAATTCTCATAATCTCATAAATCCCATTTTTTCCTCTTTGCAAAACATAAAAGCTTTAAGCTCTTTTAGTAAGTTCTCTCTTAGAATCTTAAGTGTTTTTCTCCCTCAAGGAGACTTTCTTCGAGTCCAAACGATTTGTAAGTGAATCAGAATTAGAATTTATTTGTCCCAGACATTGGACCTTGTACAAAGTTTCTCACTCAGCTGGAAAAACACACACACACACCGGGAATCAATTGCGGTGCTTTTCTCGGGTGAGAAACCCTCATAGAAAAATTGTGTGCGGGGGAGGATGTATCTTTGCGGAGGAGAGAGAATTGTGCAAATGTCAAGGGGGATGAGGGAAAATGTGTGGCGAGGAAAACTAATGAATTCCTCATTATTATCAATTTCTCCGTGTCCTAATATTCTCGTTTGCTGAGGTGAATATTAGTTCATCTCACCCGTATGAATATTTCCCAGGGGGGTACTGGTGCGAAGTGAATGAATCCTGAGTGAATTGTGTGCGGGGGCGGGGGTGGGACTAAGGGGATGGTGAGTGAATAGTATGGGGGATGTGGCGTGTCAATTTTTGTCGTACAACCGGGTAGGGGTTCGCTTTGGGTCGGATGTGCTGCAGGCGGAAAATCTGATAAGACGAAAATCGAACCATCACAGATGAGTTTCTCTTCACTTCGTGCGGTGGCTGTTTCGGTAAGTTTTTTGAGAGGAAAAGATACCCCCAAAACAAATTGGGGGCTGGCTCTCTGTTGAAGATTGTCTCGGAAGGTGTATTGGGGGATTGGGAGAATTGTTGAATGTCATGGGGACAAATTGAAAAAGGAAATTAATACCTTTCCTCCTCCTGGGGTTGATGTATTCTCGATTTCGATCTTCGCACTGTGTGATGTGCCGTTGCTTGAAAATTAGAGAAAATTGCGCCCCAACTGAGCGCCACGAAGCATGGAAAAATCGAGGACGAAAGAATTCAATTTCATTTTATCTCCATAGAGTGAACTTCCAAGTTTGGAGCGCGCTGTGTGAGTAAGAAAAAAAAGCTCTCGTCGCGCTTTTGGGTGTGAGAATCACTTTATAGTTCAAATAATAATGATAATATAATTTCTCTCCCTTTCCCGCTCCTTCGTGCTCTCGCTATGGTTATATACCCCACAACCCACCCTGATGCGGCTGTTTATCATTTTTACGATCATCTCACCTTTCCATTGTGGTGTAAAATATTCATATTGCAAGTTGGATTATATGGAGAATGAGGGGGTAATTTTTCTCGGCAAATTACCCTCCTCAAACCCCTGCAATTCCCCCCTCTGCTGTTTGGCCAAGGGAATCTCCGTATGAAAAGAAATCCACCAAAATTGCTATAATTATTACTAATGTTTATTTGCGCGTACATAAATTCTGGCCATCCTGCGCGCATAAAAGCTCGCAGTATTTGAGGATGAAGAGGAAGCGAATCCTGACAGCTTTATGATGCATTTTGCACAAGAGAAACGAATTTACGATGAGTTGTGAGCAATTTTCCTATAAAACCCCTCCTCCACCCATCGAGGCAGCTTTTTATACGTGATATGAAGTATCCTCGATGGGCATCACCCGCCGAGGCAAAATGTAAAATACATCACCATGCAAAATGTACATTTATTAGGATACATATTTGCTCCCTTCCGCGAGCTTTTTACCCTTGAAAGCAGTTTCTTTTCGCAATTTTTCACAAGATTTTATCCCATTTGCTGTATTTCATGAATTTTTCGGGGATAAATTATCCTCCAACATGACTACATTAGGTGTGTGTGTGTAAGAATCTAATCAGGAAGTAAAATATACAATAAGAACCAAATTTTTATAATTGTTATTTTTAATTAACAATTTTTAATTGGAAATTGTTCCATCTATTGATATGGTGCTCAAGACTAAATCTTAAAATTCTTTTTACTGAGCTTTTTGAACAAAAGATAAAAGTAATTTTTGATAAAGTTTCTGCGCGAAAGTTCCACAAATCTTACACCTTTTGAATGAACTTTTACACGTGGGATGCAAGACAGATGAGAAGAATGCGAAATGGGATGTAGGAGAGATAACATGGTGAAAGTATGCGAGGAAATACAAGTTGTACACGATAGTAATAATTATTTATTTACTTATACTACGCTCTGTAAGCGAGCTTTTCTTGAAGTTGCGCTTTCACCGTGATTTTACACGACTTAAACCACAATTTCCCACCCACCCACACGCCCGTTTTTGAAAATTTCCTCCCCCAAACTACCGCCATTTACCATAAATTTTCTCCACCTCCCCGAAAAGCCTTGCATTGGGTGTGGAGAGAGAGAGAAAAGTTGCATAGAAAGTTTAATGTATATCAGGTATGACCTTACTAGCACCCCCAGTGAGATGGGGAGCTGGGGATACCTACGTAACATGAGATGTTGTGTGCGAAGGTGGAAAAGGCGAAGCCATTAAAAAGTTTAAACTTACTACCCACCCAGTGCATATTGCGAGGTTTTAATAAATGGCCACACGTAGGTTATAACCATACTTTTCCATATTTTATTGCAAAATATTTTAACACAAAATTTTCCACATCATTCCCCCCTCTTTCAAAGGGAGAACGGAAATTGTGCTTGAAAAATTTTTCCTTTTCAACCAAAATGCGGGGGTGGGTGAAAAGGGACTCAATTGGCACTCAGTGTGGCCCTTTTGTGGTGAGTACAGCGGTATTGTGTCCTCTAGTTGATCTTCTGACCTTCTCCCATCCCACCCCCAACTCTGGGTGCATCCGTATCCACAATATAACTCCATTTCGTTTGAGAAAGTCGTTTCACAGAAATTGCAATGAGAAAATTCCACAAATACTTCTCTTATGTGCTTTTTATCTTTATATGTTACCACAAGAGGGTAATCATTGAGATCTTGACATATTTGTATCATGGGGAAACATTTTAAAGAGGAAAATATGGCGACGACCGGAAACCCAAAGAAAATATGAAAGTTCTAAACATATTTTTTTAACAAAATATTTTAAAAATAAATATTCTTTTGAGATGAAGTTTAAATAAATTCTCAAAATTAAATTAAATTTTGTATTTTAAATTACCCTTTTAGACTCATTTCAACATTTTCATTATTACCAAAATGAAATTGAATAAAGCAAAATATTGTTTATGCACTCTTGTTATTTAATTATGTACTTTGCATCGTATGCACACGTGCAAGTTCCACAAAGCATATGTGAAAGTAATATTTACACAACATAATTCAATAGTTATGATACTCTTTCGCACATGCTTTCAAACATACTTAAAGGTACTCAAAATAAGTAATTATGCTCTAAAGAAAATTGAAATATAATTCCAATTTTGAGAACCAAAAGCGTAAAATTATTTTGTGGAAAGCTCTGAAGATATTTTCCCCAATTTTCCATTATTTCGATGGAAAAAAAAAATTTAAGAGTTTTTTTTTTAAAATAAGATCAATTTTCTAAAAAAGAAGTTTTATTTGATGAAAATTTAATGACTAAACCATTCGTTATTTTTTATACGAAGACCTTCTGCAGTTTAGCCTCCTCAGGTCGTGCCTCGAACGCTAAGACACCTCCAGACGCAAAGAAACGTTCTTTGAGTTAAATGTTCCTAATCTAATCCCAACAAACGAAAATCTAAGAAAAAATCTCTTACCACACCCCCTGTAGCTGTAAACATCTCCGGAGACATTCAACCCCCCTCTAACCCACATTTTCCTGGGAAAACTCAAAGTGATGACATTTCTCAATTGTATTCATGTAGATTGTATGTGGCTAGGTGCAGTCGTGTGTTATGCTTCACTCTCCCAGAGTGCTTCTCCAATGGTAAAGTTGGGGGTGTTTTGTATAGTATCCCTGACCGAGGGGATTATTATTTTGTGTTTCACACAGAGAGAGTATCCCTTTCACCTCTCAAACCTCCACAATTCCACAAATACCCCCATTTTATTTTGATGCAACCCCTCCGCCCACAAAACTCGTGCACATTGAATGCAAGAAGAACTTCAAGGGGGTGGATGGAGGGATGATGGTTATTTGTTTGGAGATGCTTTTTGTGTGTGAGAGGTTCAAAAGACTGAATTAGAGCAACAACAACGACAAAAAATGGATGAAGCAGGAAAATTATAAAATGGGAATGCATTTTATGTGCACCAATTGGAAAAATCAATTCATCTCTAGGCGTCGTCCCGCAGAGAGGATGTTTGAATACGGGATATAAGAGAGTTCGGAATGGTGCAAAACTCCCCATAGCATTTCGAGGAAGGGGTGAGGGTGGCACAGGGCTGAATGGCGAAAAAGGAGTCCTCATATGGTGTCCAATTCTTGCACACCGACATTTTGCTGCTTCAGTCGTTTAACTTTGATTTATTGAACGGCGAGTGTGAATAAATTTTCGCCGTCATGTGTGCTCATTGGAGGCTTTGGTGAATGCATGTGCACTGCCACCCTCTGTGCGATTGAATGTGAGGGTGAAAAAGGGTGCAAGAGACCATGGCATACACTAGGATACCTTCAGTGCACCCCCAAATACTTCCGGTAAGCTCACAGAGCTTCAAGAGTGTTGTTTATTGTTTGCAAAATTTGTTCAACATTATTTGTGATAAAGTGAGGAAAATATGAGCAAATAGATGCCTTTTATTAGCAATGACATGTTGTCAATATTTATGCCAAAGCTTCAATTGATTTTCTTGTGGTAACTTACAGTTGATGGTTGAGAATGAAGAAAAATCATAAAGTATATTCTATACGAATTTCTTGCTCTTTTTAGCTGTGATTTTTCATGTCTGATTTATTTTCTCTATTTCATTCAGTTATAATATTTTTTTTCAAAATCTTTTTTGTAAATTTATCGATTTAAGTTCATCGGTTTTCAGTCGTCCGTTGCAGGGAATTATATTGAAAACATCTTAGAGACACAAATGGTCGATTTTTTCTCGTTAAAAATAAATAAATAAATTTAAAATAAAATAAAAATAAATTAAATTAAAATAAAGTTAAAATAAATTAATTGACTCTTGAATTTTAAACCATTTTCGAAGTCTTTAAAAATAATTTGATTGAAAAGAAAGGTTTCATCAAAAGTAATTTTGAATTTTTATGAAAACTAATATTTCATTTTTTTTTCGATTTTGATAGAATTATTTTTTTTTTCGAGTAATTTAGAATTTTTTAAAATTCTTTATTAAATTTTGTTTATCAGTGAAAAAAAAATTAAGAAAGAAATTGACAGGACATAGATTAGGCACAATTTACGTTATTAAATAAAAATTAATTTTGTTAAAAATCTTGAAAAGCTAGTAATGTGTAAATAAAATAAAAAAAAGTTCTTCAGAATTGAGGCTCTATTTAGTTATTCTTTATATTTCTCAGAAATGGGTTAATGGGGTTAATGCAATGCAAAATAATATTCTTAACAGTTTGAAAGTTCAAAAATTCCATATTAAAATAATATATTTTCAAACTTTAATACTAATTAAACACAAAAACTCCCATTAACTTTACCAAAAAACATAAATATTTATGCGGTAATTTATGTTGTGAGAAAATAGAAAGAGGAACTTTGGTGTCTTCCTCACAGTTCAATTAATGCTAAATCATTCGTTATGCGGGAAATATAAGTTTCGTGTACAACATTTTGTGAGGTAAAATCCAGAGCAAATCGATTGGTGTACGTGTACGTTTAAGGCAAAATGAATCTGATGGAAAAGTACAATTTTGGGGGACATGCAGTGCACGTTCGCGTTGGAATTGTCCTTGTGCTGTGTGAAAAGTCACCAAAAAGTACACCATGAGCACACAGAGATAAACATACGCCATTTGTTAAGGTGTTTCAAAATATATTGCACAGAACGGTTCGAATGGTTCGTGTAGTTGATTTAAATTCTTATAAAAGACACAATACGATATTTTGTTTATTTAATTTATTTAAAAAAAATCAAATTTGATTGTTAAATTAAAGCTTCACCCAAGAGCTTTGTAATGGAGAAAGTTAGAGTAAAAGTTAATCAATAAGATTAAATTTCAACTCATACCTGCAATCAAGCCACACAGAGTGCACAGAGGGTAAAAAACTTTGTTTGTAGGTGTACGTTATATCGAAAACTTCTTGCATTATTTCCAGGTTGTGAAACTTATTCCGGATTAAAGTTTCCAATTGAGTGGATACATAGGGAGGGGAGGATATATAGAATTAAATTTTCGTAAGTATATTGACTCCTAATCTCCTGATGCATAAAGTACCTTTAAACAGCGTTTGTAGAGATTAATCCTTCTCTATTGATTTTATTAAAATATTAAATCGTCCACCAACGACCCCAAAATATCCCAAACTTTGCCCTCCCTAGAGGATTATATAGCCAACTATACCTTGCATAGTATTTAATCGTGATGATGATGATGTATTTTATGGTGAGGAAACTTGGAGGGAATCTTTTAACTTTGTATACCCATTAAGTCCGCCAGATTACAGTTGTTGCAACATTTGTTAATTTTTGTTGTTTTAGTTTAGTTCTTTCGGTTACATCCTTTGACCGCGGGGCGTTAAATACTCGCAGTACGGGTCAGTTAGAAGCCAAAGTGTGTCTGCATTTTAACACTAAATTATTTACATAATTCCAAAGCTTTTTTGAGCTTTTACAATTCAAACTGAATTTTCTTTTTCATTCAGAACGTTCTAGCTCTTTCAATTTTTTTTAGGATTAGGACTGTTTAATAAATCAATTAATTTGCATTCTTTAATTGAGATTACATTAAAACAAATTTGTTCTGGCAAAAATCTCCACCACAGCAACAATTTGCACAGCCTTTACTGCTTGACTTTCCGCATAAAATGTTGTGGGGAAAAGTTTCATCTCAAAGCACCCCCACTGACGCCCCTTATTCAACCACGATGTTAGAAGTTATTCAGCCCCATAGAGTCATTATGGTATTCTGTGTCAGTTCTGTGTCAGGAAGCAACTACGTACAAAGCATTCACATCATTCTCCCATCCCCGGCAGCATATACAATTTCCCATCACTCTGTGAATGGTTACCGCGCAAAATGGGCTGCGAGGAGTGCATCAACATGTGGACGAACAATAGTTAATTTATGCAGAAATCCTCATTCAGATGAAGTGATGATTTAATGAGTTATGAATGTGCCATTGCACGCGAGGTTTTCCACCACGCACTTGTCGTGTTCTTCATCGTGAACTTTTCCGCTATATTGTCACATTAATGTTTCAAAATGCCTCCTTAGTGTGTACCCAAGAAGATCCAAGCCACCCCTCACCCACCCACACAGTGCCAGCCAAGTGAAATGGATAAATGTATGTACATTGCACTTGAAGACAAAACAAAAGTGCAGCTGCGCCGGAATGCTGCAAAAGGGAAGAATAGGGACCGAGCGTCTTGCTGTGACGGTACTTCCGTCAACGAATTACACACAATTGTAAATTCTCCGACATATATAAGGTATATATGAGAATTTTCCTCAAGCGCGTGCTGAATAACCCAAAGAGAATTTGCATAGGGTTGATATTATTGTAATAATTCTCCCTCCAACATCATTTATGTGTGTGTGCATATACATTGCTGTTGCGCATCGCTCTTCCGCCCAAAAGCGACTGCACCTTTCCGCAGTACCACGTGAGGGGGTGGCATTGGGGGTGTGAGGTGTGAATATACCATTTCATCCCCCACTTTCTCATAATGATATTCAGCACCGTCTGTGTCTCTTCACGCGAAATACATCGTATGCATGTAATTTTGCATTTCATTTTCAACGGGGGTGGGTGGGAAGCGAAATTGCCATCCCTTTTGACGTTTTCTCCGACTCACCCGAAAAACTATCCATACTAAGCACCACTTTTTGGGTTTACAAGCAAGTTAGAGGGGGCTTTTCACACTGTGGTGAAGTGTAACTCCCTGAAAGCATCAACGTTTGATAGAAACCACCAAGAGAATTACTTTTTTTTCTTGCAATGAGCTTCAAGCAAATTTCGTGGTAATCTTCATTTTTTCTTGTTAAAAATTACGAGGAAATTCCCAAAGTTTTATTTAAGACAAATTTCTTTTCATTTCTAAGAAATTATGTACAATATATAGCTGTGATTAAGCATAATTCGAGAAGGAGCTTTTTCATTGGGGGTTGTTTGTGTCAACAATGAAATTTGGGAGCTTTTACTGAATATTTCCAGATGTTCCGAATATTTGAAAAAATCTGGAAAATCTTTAATAAATTTCTTTGAAAAATGCTTTTAGAAAAGTTTATATTAAAAAAAAAAAACTGAAAACTTACTAAATTTGCTGATTATGCGGACAAAAATCGTCTATGCTTGATGAATGTTCTAATTTCATCGATCTAACGGGGCTATCACACTTCAGCTCCAAGTGCTTGAGCATCATAACCTCTATGTGAGTACGAAAGAGAAAACAACGGTATTTCTTCTCGTTTTTTCACATGTAAAATCTTAAGCATCAAGTGCTTAGAGCTTAAGTGGGATAACTCCCTAAGAATATTATTTTGAGCAAGAAATCATTTAAATACTGAAGATGAATATTTTACACAAGGGGTATTTATCTGGCGAATATTTTGGTTTCTTAAGCGAATCTTCCGAATATTTACCAAGATCAGAATATTTGATTTTACATGAACATTTGCTAAAAACCGAACAATTTAAAACCGAAAAAAATCAAAAAACGTACCTATTAAGGAATTTTTGATTTGCATTTAGTATTTTCTTTTAGTTCAATTTATTAATGCATTAATTTACTAAATACTTTTCAGTTTGAATTTAGTAATCTTTTAGGCTTTAATGATTTTTTTTTAAAGTTTTGTTCCTCATTCTGTACTCTTTTGGGACCGAATACCAAATATTTATCGGCTAGAATTTAGTTTCTTTTTTTTCTGGGTTGAGTTTACTACTTTTTTGCTTTTATTTAGAACTCTTAGGATAGTTTAAAAAAATTACAAAAAAAGTACAAGAACAAATCGTTACAAAAATTAAAATAAGACAATTTAATTAAATGTCAGCTTAAGTTAAAACTCGCGGCTACATTAGGTATTTTGTAGTACAAATAAGTTAAAAATTTGAGTCATGATAATGTAAGTACTTAAGTCACAAATAGTCTTTTATGGCGTCACAATTAGATGGAGCATTTAGCTATTCAATGAGATTTTAAGGATATTTTTTTAAGTTTTTCTCTAAACGGAAGATTGAAAATTCCCTTTTAAATGTCCCCAAGTGCCCATTATTCCTGTACCATCCCTCTTCTGCCTGAATTTATTACTTTTTATGCTTTAATTTACTCCTTTTTATGCTTAAATTGAACATTTTTAGGCTTAGACGTATATTTGAATTTACTTGGCGAATCATCCGAATATTAGCGAATAATCCGAATATTTCCGAAGATCCGAATAATTTTGTCCAGATAAACCCCCCTTGATTTTACATAATTTATTAATTATTTTAAGAGCATTGAAACTTATTTGAAAAATAATTTTGAAGTAAAAAAAAACAAATATTTAATTGCAAATTTTGTTGAAGTAATAAGAAACTAATTCTTCGAGAAAGTCCTCAATCAAGATTAAATTACCTGGCGTCTCCACTGCACTATATAATTGACTTATTCGATACGATAAGTTGATATGCCTGAAATAAAATAATAGGTAATAAATTAAATCCTCAAAATATTAAAGCAAAAACGAATATTTTTTTAAAGAAATTCTTAAGATTCCTTAAAGATTTTTTCCTTCGTCTTTTGCATTTCCTTAAACGAAAATAAATCGCAATAAAAGCACCTGATTGTCTGGATTTATAGTATCAAAGAAATACTCGCCAATGGCTAAATTCCCATTAAAAGCCCCAAAGATTCGTAGAATTTCGCATATTTTACAATATTTATGTAGGTATATAACGTTCCATTCATAGCATCCACAGCTAAAGGCAAAATAGGTCCCACAGTACCGGAAGATGCCTATTATATCGACTTACACAGTGGTGTGTAGTTACATACCGTGCTGTATTCGCAATGTGTGTGTGTGTGTGCCCTCGAGGGTGAGGATTTAATTTCACTGCCATAAAATTTAAACACTCCTGCACGTATTAATGGCCCCAATCTTGGAATATGGGATATTTGCATGAGGTGGTGAGGTAAAATATGGCAAAAGTCATTCCGGGGTATATTGCTTCCTTCCCCCAATGGACCCACATATGCATGGATTTTGGACCAAAAGTCCCGGGATACGGGCGATCTTCTCTCGATATCATTTGGCACTATTTTGTTTCTAAATAGCACTTAAGGGTTTTCACATACTCTCCATAATATGGAATTTCAAGCAGCAAAGCTCAAGCTTTTGGGGTTTTCTTGGAATTATTTGTTATATGTACATTACGTTATGTATACTATTTGGAATTTAAGAAAGGAAAATTGGGAGTAGATTTATGGTTTGTTTTGTCCAGGATAATGGAAAATAGGCTAATTTGTTAACGTAAGAAATTCGATTGTTAAAACGGTTAAGGGGTTAACTCCTAAACGGATTTAGAAAAAACTGTTTTAAAAAGTGAAAGAATGGAGCTTTCAGAAGCTTTACTATTTAATTAAATTTGAGAGTCTAAGAATAATTTTTTTTACCAACCAAAGCTTTCAGGCATCAAACCAGAACTTTTTTCATCTGTCAAATAAAATGCTAAAACCTTGAGAAAATTTTTATTATTAATTTCTAGAAATTTTCTCCATCTTTTCTTGTATATTACGCTTCGTGCAATCATTTAAATAGATCTCACCAAATATTATATTCCTTCTCAGCCTTATTTGAACAAAAAATAAACGTTCGCAAAAATAAACTTCCCAAAAAATCTCTGCGCGAATTTCATTCTCGTTTTTTAATCTCACAAAAAAAGCTTCGAGATGAAAGTTCACAAGGTCACCTTGAGGGGATATTTTGTGGGAACCAAAAAGATTTTTTCCTTACCATTAAATTTATTTGCATTTCCACGGAGAGGAATGGTAATTAAATTCAAAAGCCATGTGCAAATATTTATTCAGTAGGCAGTTTTTTTTTCTCTCTCGACCGCCATTCAAAAATTCATCTGATATTAACCCTAAAAGAGCTTCTTGTGACATTGTTGCTATTTAATTAGCCACCCTCCACCTCAAAAAAACGTTGGGGGCGGTTTGAAAGATGAAGAGTGTTGGGGGGATAGAAAAGTTTTCCACGCAGTGGGGTTGATTAAAAATGTGTAGCATATTTTTTTGCACCCCTCACTGAAAGAGGGTGAAAATTGCGAAGCGGTAGAGAGACAATTTTTAAATGGTTCATCCTAAGATCATTCTGTGGGATGTGAGGGATGAAAAAGCTCGAGGAGCTTTGAATTGGGCATGGGGGGTGGGAGGGTGGTGTGGTATATTTTCATAATTCCAGCGAGAGAGAGCCCAACCACTTGACGATGGGATTCCGTATCAAAATGAATAATTCATTTTTATACACACTGGGAGTCAAATTGCTGAGTCGTTTTGTGCTGTGTATATGGCGGAAGTGGGTGGGAGGAGGGTGGGTGAGTTCTATATTATGGGGATGGGGCTTTGTGGGTGATGGGGTTTGATGCGGGTGTGTGGCGAAAGCTCTGGCGAAGAAATGGAAGACGCACAAAATGGAGCAGAGAGAGAAAAAAACGAGTCATTTCTTATTACTCCCTTACAATATTCTTTAACACAGCCACTACACATTAAATATTTATTCATAGAGGAGAGAAAACACGAGATGAAGAGATATTTTCTTATTTGTTGTAAATATGTGTGTGTGCTTGAAAGCTCGTCAGGAGACAAAACCACGCACTTGATGTGTGATAAAAAGCTGAATAATCTCATTTACTCCGCATGAATAAATCCCGAGTAAACAAGACAATACCAACACCGCACCATGGTGGAGGAATATGTGCCAAACCAAAAAAAAAGCCCATGGATTTCTTGGGAAAGAAATGAAAAAGCGTGTGAAGAAGGCAAAAAAGCTCATTGAGAGCTTGATTGCGGAGGATTTCTTCTCTTTTTTCTCCCTTCCTCATATTCATCCACCCACCTTCCCTGCCAAATTGCATTCAGTTTTCTTCTTTCACGAGGTTTTGTCTCCAACAATTAATTGTCTTTCACTTTGTCTGCATTCCCTCCTTTTCTGGGCATAAACAAGAATTTTAAAAATGTATGAGAGGTGGAATGACAGAATTTCCACGTGAAATTGCAAACACACAGCACAGTACAATTGCCATAAATAAACCATTGCATTGGTGCTTTTCCCACCAAAAAAAAAAAACAGCATGAGAACAGAGACCACTACCTAAGGGGAAAAAAGAGCTTTTCTTTCTCTCTTTTAACTTTTTTTTTCAGTGTGCAGCACCCTTCAAGGGATGAGCTTTTGTTGCACCTACAAAAAAAAACTACACAAACACCCTCACCAAGAACATTGCCAGAGCTCAACACGGGAATTTGTAATATTTTCATTATTGAAGTACAAAAGAATGGAACATGAAAAAAAAGCTCTGAAATATTTTTGATATTTTAGAGACCATTCAGAGCTTTTCCCATTTTCTTTTTCGCCTTTAAAATTGCTTCAACATATTTCAATTTTAAAGAATTTTCACAATGCAATAGGGGTGAATACAAAAACACTATATAGCACGAAAGCTTTGCTGAGCTGCGGGGGAGGATTTTTTAATTTTTTTTTAAAGAATTTATTAGAAATTGTATTAGAATTTTTATATTAAAAAATGGATTTTTGCTTTTAATATTTAAAATATTTAGATGAAAATTATTTAAAAGTCATCTAATGGAAAGTTATGAAAGTTAGTTATTTTACAACATAAATATCTAAACTGTTATTATTTTAATTATTGATGAATTGAACAAAAATCATAATTTTAGAATGAAACTGATAAAAACAATAAATACAAATAATTCTTTAGTTTACTTAAGTTTACAATTTAATTATTTCCTCCATCCCCTTGCATTTTAAGCATTAAATTGTATAAAATTTAAAAGAGAGAAAAAAAATCAATTTTAGAAACTTTCATTTAACATGAATATTTCATATTGAAGCTGTTTTTGCATTCCCATCATTTTCCCATTTTTCCAACATTTTCCAATGAATTTTCAAATTAGTATGCCAGAATTGATGTCAATCTACTTTATCCTCCACACCCCCTCACTTGGGGGTGGTATGAAAATCATAATTTATTCCCTGTGGATGTGGAAAAGTGATGTACAACAACCCCCCAGAGTCGCAATTCAGCGTGTATATGCAATTTATTCTCTCGCAAAACTAACAAAATTAATTAGTAAAATTATAACAAATAAATTAAATTAATCATTTCGAGTGTTAATGTACTTCACACTCGTATACGATGGAAATTCTCCATGAAGTTGCATTTCAAACTGGTAGCATAACTACATACTACACACTTCAAGTTGAATTCACCCCCCAACCAACCCCTCGTGGAATGACAGAGGGAGGTGTGAGATTGTTTTAATTCAATGAAAAATCTACTATCTGACATTCCAACGTAACAATTCGCGGAAAAATGGGGAAACAACTCTGTGCAACATAAAAAGCTCCCACAGAAGTTGAGATATTTTTTGAAAAATTTTTATCATCTTCGCAATGCGTTCCATTTTTCGCCTATAAAACTTTTTTTTTCCTTCAACATTGAGAAATTCATATCTTCCCCAGTAAGATGGGGAGATGCTTCATAAATTCTTAGGTGAATCAATAAAAAAGAAATAAAAAATTCAATAAAAGAATCATCAAAGGTTTTTTTTTTCTTAAGCTTCTTGTAGCTTATATTTGCAGCTAAAAATTCCCCATGGATAGAGCAATAAAAGTGAACATTCCATGCACTCGGCTTCGCAGAAGCTTTTCGTGTATGCATCTCAAGGAGCTTTTTTTTTTCTCTTCGTGTTATTGCATTTTGCCCGCTTATATGCATTTTCATATATTCATCTGCGTGAGCTTTTCTCTGGCACACGGAACATCTGTTTTTCTTCTTTTAGCACAAAATAATGTTGGAAAATATCTCCCAGGATGCTCCCGAGCGAGTCATGCTAATCTCACGTAGTATACGTGGGACGTTTTCGGCAGGAGAGGGTACAGCGAAAATCACTGTGTATACTTCTTTGGGGGTTGTGGGGGGGGGGTTTGTCTCCAAACAAAACTTAAAAGTGCCGCACTGAAGATTCCCATAAATCATGTGTTTGAACAAACTGCTGATGAGAATCTCGAAAAGCGCGCACTGCGAGGGGGTACACGGCGGCACGAGACAAGATGACTCCTGAAGTTTGTCTGCCCACCCATCCACCCCCCAAAGCTCAGTGTGGGATTCGAAAATCCGCGGGAAGGGTTTAATAAATGAGCTTCTCGTTTGTTATATTTATTCACCACTTCTATCTCATCTCAATAACATGCGAAGCATGGATGGTGGTTACAAACTGTGTAATATCATGTGTACACAGACGAGTCTTTCACCTAAACTTTTGTGTGTTGGATTAGAATATGAATTCTCATTCTCGGAACACACAGCTCTTCCCCTCGCACCGCCATCCAAACAAAGTTTATTTCACACAAATATTTTTCCACCCGCCAGGCATTCGTCGTTTTTCGAGAAGCAATTACACAATTCATACATTATGATTCCATACCCCCTCAGGGTGCGGGGTGGGGAGGTGAAAGCTCTCAAGCAACATGTACGTAGTACACCCCACCCTGTCTCGGAAAAACAACGACACACACACACGGGAGAGTGAATGAGAAATCCTCAAAATGAAATGACTAATTCCTCTGTCAGTTTGAATATGAAAAGCTCATTTGATGCTTTATTTCTTTGCCATGCTGTGAGGATTCTTTCCCCTCATGCAGGGAATCTATGGAGCACCTTTAAGAAGCCAACACGGGGAGCAAATTAAATTAAAAAGCTCAGGTGTGGGAAATTATTTGAAAGAAATATTTTACCTACATAATTTTGGTCATAACTTTCTATTTCAATCAATGATGATTGTAAAATATGTATCTATGCGTGTTGAAAGAATCTACGAAGAATATACCTATAATAAATCAGTCATGGAGCTTTTGGAAACTTTTAATGTAGAAGGAAATTATTTTTCGAAACTTTCATTACACATTTCAAAAAAAAGAAATTCAGAAATTCTTTTGATTTTTTTTAAAGGAAAAATCAGAAAGAAATATTTTCAAAAATTTCCAACAAAAAAATATAATTAGGCTGTCAGTTATTAGGCCGGGAAAGTTATTTGCTGCTGGTTGTTCTGAAACATTATATTCTCATTAATTTAATATTCTCATAATTCTGCAAAATCAAATTGTGAGAAAGTTTTAGCTGTGTTTCTTTCAGACACAGCTTTTGTGTACCGAGCAAAATCGAAAGTCGTCAGATCGGGCTCAAACTTGGGATGAGCACGAATTAGGGTCCCCACATTCCAAAAAACGTATGCGCCAAAAATAAGATTTTTTCCGGCCGTCCGGCCGTCCGTCCGTCCGTCCGTCCGGATTATAAACTTAAATTGCAAGAGAACGGTGATAGATAGAGACTTGCGGTAAACGGCAAAGTTTAAATATCGACCTGAAGAAATCCGATTTTGAGGTCAAATCCACTCCCCCACCCCCCTGTCCACCATTTTGAATAACCTCAAAATTTTGTTTTCGCTATATCTCAGCCGCTATTATAGCTAGAGGGCTGAAATTTTGATATGTTGTAGGGGCCATCAAGAGCTTTCCAACGATACCTCATTTTCGAAAATTGGTCAAGCCGTTTAGTCAATATGGCCGCCACAATTTTTCATCGAAAATCGACCATAACTCGAAAACGGCTTGACCGATTTTGATCAACCCGGGGTCAAATGAAAGATCTCAACAAACCCTACAACTCTTTAGAACATCCGAAGTTTCAAAAGTGACCGCTAGGGGGCCAAAAATCAAAAACAAAATTTTCGATGAGTTTTCGATGAATATCTCGAAAACGACGACATAATTTTTTTTCATTTTTTGATATGTTGTAGCTGACCATATTATCTAGCTTCATGCCAAAAATGAAGAAAATCTATGGATCCGTTCTCGAGATATAGCCTTCCAAATTTGGCATGTCATATCTCGGGTTCTACAATTCCGATCTTGATCAACTCAAGCGCAAATGAAAGGTTTCGAGAAACCCTACAAATGTCTAGAACATTGAAACTTCGAGAAATGACCGCAAGAGGCGCTAAAGTCAAAAACAAAGTTTTCGAAAATTTCGAACTCGAATTTTTCGAAAATGGCGACATAAATTTTTTTCATTTTTCGATATGTTTTAGCTGTCTTCAAGACCTTTCAAACAAAAAAAAATTTATGAAAATCTATGGATCCGTTCTCGAGATATAGCCTTCTAAAGATTTATTAGGGTATGACTTTTCAACTTTTCCCGACTTTGCGCGTATTTAAATTAATTTGCGTTCTAGTTTGCTCTCATAAAATTGGTACACTGAAAGAAACACAGCTCTCGTAAGCTTGGTCAGCTTACCAGTACATTTTTGAATTAAAAATGAGAATATTTCACTTAAAATGAAAACTAAAGCCTTGGAGGATTTACCTCACATTACAATGGTTTCAGATATCAAATATTAACTCAATGTGTGGTCGCTTTTTCACACTGAAACCCCATAAGTTTCGTGCATCAATGGATACTTAGAAATTGTGGAAACGATGTACAACGTACTGTAGTACCGCTGGTACTAACTGTCATGGTATAGGACAGATTGGCTTATGTGTGTGGGGTTGGCGGGAGTCTTAAGGTGACTCTCTCTCCCAACCACCCTAGTACGGTTGGCTCAGTTGCTCGTGGGCCATGGGGTCGTACGGACGGACCCACCCCCATAAGTCTGAATCGTAGTACCTGGCTATGACAGTGGTATCTCATTGTCAGGTATTTTACAATTCAGAAGTGGAATAAGCCCAAAACTCGTTCGCGGAAGTGGAAAAGTGCGTGATTTGTGCGAATTCGCGAGTGAAAAAAAATTCCATGGCGTCACTTTGACGTCACCGTGTGGAATTCGCGGAAAAAGTCCACCGTTTTGGGACTTTCGCGGCGTAGAGAATCGCGTTGTGGCACCCGTGTGTGCCTTTTATAGTTTTCCTCGGCGGGAAAAGTGCCGTTTTGTGTGAAAACGCGTCGAAATGTCGTGAAAATCGCGAGAAAATACGTGCCATTTTTGACATGTCGTGACGTGTTCGTCGCGAAATGCAGGGGGAAAAAAGTCCTTCGTGGGGCTTTTCCGTGGCATGGGAATCCGCGTAATGTTTCCCTGAACTGTGAAAAACGGTTTTGCAGCTGGAAAAGCTGACCGCGTGTGAAAAATTATGACATTTTCGGGCGTAATTTCAATGCGCAAAAACGTGGCGTGAGAAAAAGAGAACAATATGTGTGTGTGTGCTAGAGCGGCGCGCGCATGGATGGTACGCGTGTATGTGTGAGCAGCAGCGAGGAGCGCAGCAGCGAGCGACCAGAGAGCATCACACACACACTCACACCAACAGGGCCTGCATCGCACAGCGAGCCTGGCACGCTGAGCAGGATGCGGGGAAGAGATACATGCACCAAATGCATGCAAAATAAAAGAGAAGGGAAAATCGCAAGTATTTTCTTCTAGATTGGAGAGTGGTATTCTCCAAATTGGTTGTGTTGATATTATTGAATTGTTCAGGAAACCAACTGGGACTCCTCTTAAAAAAAAGGGGGAAGAGTTGAGGATACCTGGGCGAAGGGAAGTTCTCTGGATATATTGTTTCGCATAATGAGGTATCAGGAGAAGGGAAATGTGCCTGTGCACATGGAAGAGCAATTCACTATGTTTATGTGATCAGTAGAAATACTGTGATAAACTGGCTCTTCAAACATCCATAGAACCAACCTGATGTCTCAATAGATATGGTAGAATGGATGAATAGGAATGTAGGTCTGGGCGATCAATGGACGCATTGTAAGCTAGACAAGACATTCAGGTCATGTATTTATGCAACCAGTTAATACTAAAGACAACATTCATGAGTCTGCGTTGATAGGATGGTATAGAGAGACAAATCATGAGTCTGTGAGTAAATGATACTGGTGTAGATAAAGCATGACGAGGTTTTCGCGGAGAGGCATCATGCTTGCATGGTGGGCCTGTTACGTTGAAAACCTGAAATGTCGTATTGATTAACATCAATCCAGTTAGTCATACGGCGAATGGTTTCTCGGAGACAATAGTCTCTATGGAACGAGCTTACGGTTCCTGGAACTGGGTAAGCTAAGTCTAGACATATGTTCCATGAGAAACAAGTAACATGGCGAAAGCTGTGTTGAGAGAACCTTCTGTAGGTTCATGGGTGTGATGATTTTGTGTCATGTGCACTGGCGTACTAAATCAAACAGAACCCTTGTGTACTTGGACTACCAGGTACGGTTCCATTAGGAACAATTTGATATATTCTTCCAGTTGTCTATAGAGTTGTTGTCCACTGTGCCGGGCTTGCACTCTAGAACACATAAACCCAGTTGTTATCGCATTCTTTGCGAAGTATATTGGTTGGAAGAGGTTCCACTGGAACATTTTGATATGATCTTCAGTTTGTGCAAAGAGTTGTTGTCTAATACAGACTTGTACTCTATACAAAGGACCGCAGTTGTTATCGCATTCATTGCGAAGTATACTGGTCGAAGGTCACGGGAAAATTCGGTCAATCTGTCTTGCTTTTCCTAGCTTGTGCCGAGGACGTCACAAAAGTCAGGAATGGCCGAATGTAGTACCGCTGGTACTAACTGTCATGGTATAGGACAGATTGGCTTATGTGTGTGGGGTTGGCGGGAGTCTTAAGGTGACTCTCTCTCCCAACCACCCTAGCACGGTTGGCTCAGTTGCTCGTGGGCCATGGGGTCGTACGGACGGACCCACCCCCATAAGTCTGAATCGTAGTACCTGGCTATGACAGTGGTATCTCATTGTCAGGTATTTTACAGTACGTATAGGTAGGGATTGAATCCCAAGTGTGTATCTGATGCCTGTGTGTGTGTGGAGTAGCGTCGGGTAACCTGGGGGCTTATATGTGGGACAGGGGGTAGCTTCTCCACCATTCTCCCTGGCACGTTCAAATGCCCCACAGAGGGGATTCGATACAGATCGCTAAAGGGATGGGGTGGAAAAGCTCCCTCCATGTAATCGGAGAAATCGTATGAATTGAGATTTGAAATTGATTAAAGATTCAATACGATAGTGCCTTCTCGCCATGGCACTGACGAAGCTAATCACCGTCTTTCTGGGAAATTGAATTTATCTACATCGGCTTCCTATCACGTTAAATATCCTAGAGGATGTTATGGGAAATTTTTCACCAGTACACATCTCACCACTCACAGCTCCATGATGGATTGGATTGAAAATGTGCATTGGAGCTGTTCAATTTCTCTCATATACCTTTGTTTCTCTTATGCTTTATGTTTTCTTCAATGTTTCCTCACGGGCTATTTGTGCTCAGGAGAAATCTGGTTAATGATAAAACTTTAAAGATTTGATTAAAAATTCAAATTTATAGAGATTGATTCGAAGAAATTTTCTTGTTTGATTTTCATTCCAATTTACGGAGAGATTTTTCTATATTTTTGCATTGTGGAGCTATGGCTGGCTATGGCTAATTTTGTCAATAATCCAATTAAAATGGAGCTGGATAATAAATTAATTTCTCCGGAAGTATATTGAAAGATGATCATTTTTCCGATAGAGAGAGAGAGAGCTTTTGTATTTTCAATGATATAATACATACAAAAATCCAATTCTGAGAACAAATTGGACACATAAAGACAATTCTTCTCGCCTTCCACGAAACTTTCCCGGTATTGTGATGGGGTGTGGGTGGGAAAACTGTGATACGGAAATTCAATAAACTCAATAGACTTCCGCAGATTTATCACGGAGGCAATAAGAGGAAATGTAAATAGAGCTCATATGGTGGTAGTGTGGGCGGGAATCCAATGGGGTGGTATGGGGGGTGTGCGACAGAAGGTTTGGCATCCCCCGGTAGAACATGCTGGGAGGGCGTGTAGTAGCATCGCCCCCACCATGACATGAGACACACATTTTGACGTCACGTGGAGCCACTACGGAATCCCCCAAAGTACAGTCGCATCGAAAACGTGACCCCACTCATGGATAGACACATCATTTTCCCCTGGTAAGAAAAACTTCTCTCATATCGCATTTTCCCTTTGCACCACACGGACATTTTTCTGCCTCTCCACCGCGCCCCAAACCGCCGCCATTCAGGGCCGTCGCGTGGGTGGGAAACTTTTAGTGAATTCATATGACTTGATTTCTTCTGATTGTTATGTGTGCTCAGCAGACGGGGAAAATGTATGGAAATGAGGAATTATCTCACAGTGTGTGTGAGGTCTAACCAAACCACAATTTTCTTGGCAAAATCTCAAGAAATTCCCAAAATTTCCCACAAAAGACTGTGTTTTGTGTGGATCTTCAGCAGTAGACAGCATTTGTCAGTACTTTTCAGTGTTTTCCTATAAGGAAATTCAATTTTAAAGGACTCTGATGAATGGAGGAAGTTTGTATTTTAAAATATTAGGAAAAGGTTTTTTTTTTTAATTGACTCTTTAGTAATGTTTTTCATACAACACAATAGCCAAAATATTTCCAATTTTTCATATTTTCTTTTGTGATTTTCATACAATACAATAACCAAAATATTTCCCATTATTGTGTCAAAAATAATTTCAAGAGAATATTATATTTCACACAAATCAAACTTTTCACCAAAAATTCCCATTACTTTTCCGCATAACAAAGTTCCAAAAAAAGAAAGAAAAAAAAGAAGAAAGGTTGGATGAGCATTCAGCGTCACTATGAGCTGAAAAAAGCTTCTTCAATCACATCCGTGAAGCTTCATGGAGAAAGTATCGTCATGGTGATGAAATATTAATTAATTTGGTTTCACCGGAAGACGATGGGAGAAGAGAAAAAGCTCAAAGAGGGAAAAATCATTCCATGGATATTTTTCTCTCATGCCCAGCGTCATATATAACAAAATATATCGAGTTTGGAGCTGATAGGAAGAATAAGAGTAGATTAGAGGGTGGTAGGGAAGAATTTGGGAATTCTCTGTGCATATTGTCTGATGTTTCCTATCGTATGGCAAATATAAATCAATATTCAAGCTAACTGGGTAAGTTTACTTGATTACTATCCCTTCTCGTTAAAAGCTCTCTCCACATACACACACATGTCAGAACGACAGCATTTTAATTGGATTGATTTTCCTTCGCCTTTCTCGTCTTTTGTTACATACACTGAATTTCCTTATAGCTTTTCGCTGTATGTGGCAAGAAGCTTTCCTTCATTGCCTCCACATAGGATCGTATGTAAGCCAAACAGATTGCAATCCGAGAAGTTCCCTTTTAGCTAAAGATAATTAACAATTACTTCTGTATGCTCTACGTATACAATTTGACTTCCGGCAGTAGGTTTTCGAGGGGATGGTGGTGGATTTGCTCACAAAATGCCAAGGAGGAGTGTGCAAATTTAAACTGTAAATTTTCTAACTAAATTTACTTTCTTTACTTTGAAAATCTACCTCATTTACAAGACCCTGAGCCAAAAGTATACAGGAAGGGTTTTTAGGGGAGCTTTTGCTAGGAAAATATGTAGATATAGATAAATGTATGTAAGTAAAGAAGCTAGAAGCTAGATTTTTAGCCAAGATATTCCCAGGAACTTTATGAATTTCCACAAATTGTAAACTCAAAGTTGTCTAGAAAATTAATTCCCAACCATTTTTTTTTTTTGAAAATTCGTTCAAAAGGTTCTAAAACTCTTCCTTTATTAATCGAATCTTTTCGATTTCAATCACTCAAACGGTTGAAAGTATGATATTTTGATCGTGAAAAGTTCAATCAAAACACTTAATTTAATAAATATTTCAATTTCCAGATTTTATTTGCTTTCAAAGGCAAAAGTTCACAGAAGAAGCTTTTAAGTGCCAATCCAAACAGCTTTAAAAATAAGCCATTAAACTTTTAAATCTTCTAATCCCCAGGAGATACAAAATGGCTACAAGAAAACTTTTGCAGAAATCTACCTTCTGTGACATTTTTAAAGTGAAATTTGCAGCAGCAAAAATAAAACATCTTTCAGATGGAAAATAATTCAATTTTTCCCATTTTCCCGAGGACTTTTGAACTGCACCGTGGCTGTCAAGTTAACTTTTCGGAAAGTTTCTCTGTTGTCCCGTGAAAATCTCTTTTTCTCTCAATCTCTAGGAATTTTTGTGATAAAATATTTAACTGTTGTGAAAATTGTAAGACACCATCTGCTTGGGTATTTAACTTGACAGGAAAATGTTGAATAAGCACAATATTCCTGAAAGGTGCCCAAAATTGTTGGACAAATTAAATTTTTAGTATTTAGATAAGACTTTGCATAAAATATTTTCACAATTGCTTCATGCAGAAAGGTCAACGAGTGCTTCATGTGCTCCATCCTCGTTGAAATGGAAAATCATACTTTTCAATTTAATTTTTCCACTTCCATCAACAAGTTGTGAGATTTTCTTGAATCCACGTCAAGAATCGTGAAATTTTCCTTCAATTTCCGCTGTTGATTGGCAAAAAAAAGACAAAGAGATGTTCCAAATGAATGACACACGTATGAAAATATTTCCAGAGTGAAATAGCGCACGGGGAGAGACATAGAAAAATGGTTGTTTGGAAAACAATAAGAAAGATGAGTGGGTGGAATGTTGGGAATGTCGATGTGTGTCATGTTGCTATGCTAAAAGAGAAAATTCTTCACTGAATTTTTTCTCTCACAAGCCCATAAGGTTTTCCTGTAAAATATAAATTGCATTTACAATCAAAATTGACATGTTTCATTGCTAGAAAAATTACCTAATGAATAGAAAATTTAAAAATTGTTTTGTAAATTTAAATTTATTTGTGAAAATCATAGAATTACATTTCAAAATGAAAAAGATTATTAACTGTCGAAATATCTGAAGAAATAAAAACTCCTTGTTTCAAGATAAGTTCAAGATGGCGTCTAAGATGATTGAAGTCTTTTATTTAATTTCAGATGCAGGTTTTTCAGGTTATTAAAATTACAAAATTTTAATTTTATATTCAATTCGAGCTGATCATTCAGGAGTGCCAGTTTTATTTTACAAAAATATGTAATAATAAACCGACTCCTACATGTAACAGGCAGCGTCTAAAAAGATACACATAACCTTAAAAAAATCACCTTTCAGAATTTTCTTAAAAGTGCTCAAAAATCTCTTTATTTAATATTCTCTTTATGCACAAATTTCTTACTCTATGCATTGTAAACTAAAATGGAAAACTAAATGAAGATTTTTCCCATGAAATTATACTTTGATGTTATATTTACCTTCTATTTTTCCGTCATGGCTGTTTTTCTCTCTTAAACTTGTAGTCTTCTTTTGCAAGTATTGCCGTGGATGAAATTCAATTTTTCCATCTAAGATAGCAAATTGATGTGTGCAAGAACATGAGATCTCGTTAATAATTCCCTCGTAACACTGGGTACAATGTAAAATACTTCATAAATATTGCAATCCCCTTTGGGTGAATCCTTCACTTTTTGCACCATAGTACACCCCCGCGATGATGGGGCATGAATTGAATTTCACATGCTTCAATACACATGTAAACTTTCACAACATAGAACAAGAAAAGCATCGCTACAATGCAAAAATGATCAAACAATTCCCCATCATCGATAACAAAAGCCACATCCTGGTATCTTGCTGTGAGCTTTTCTTTCTTTTTTTTGCTCCTCAGGTGGGGCAACTCTTGTGTTTTCACATCAAATGGTGCAAAAGACAAAAGGATGTAACCATGGGATGCTCCATGGAGTTTCAAATCATATTCTCTGTGGTTTGCATAGAGTCCTTTAGCGAAAAAAAAAATGTTGACTTGTCTGATGGGTTTCATGCAACCGCTCCACTTAACGATCTTCCTCCCCCACAAAGGCATTTTTTGCATTTCCTACAATTAAAGGAATATGTTTGCAATAAACAACACATTTTTTTGGAAATCCTTTTAAAACTCTTAGAAAATATTTAAAGGATTAATTTTAATTAATTTTCTTTCGATTCATTGTCATTGATTAAATTTTTGGACTTTTTGTTTCCCAGCTCTTCCCAGTGGAAAATGAAAGATTTCTTTGGCTTATTTTTTTGATCCTTAATAAGAATAACCGCGTCCCGATTGTTCTTTCGAATAACAGGTTTTCCCCTACATCGGTGACTAAACTCCTTTTCTGTAGTTGTTAGCCCCTTTTAGCTGTGATTCTTTCTTAAAAGAAGCACAGCTTCTGTGTACACTCAAAAATGCAAAGTCGTCAGATCGGGCTCAAACTTAGGATGAGCACGAATTAGGGTCCCTACATTCCAAAAAATGGTGGCGCCGAAAATCTTTCCGGCCGGCCGGCCGGCCGTCCGTCCGTCCGTCCGGCCGGAATATAACACTATATTGCAAGAGAACGGTAATAGATAGAAACTTGCGGTCAACGGCAAAGTTCATATATCAGGTGGAAGACATCCGATTATGAAGTCAAATCCAACCCCCCACCCCCGCGTCCGCCATTTTGAATAACCTCAAAATTTTGTTTTCGCTATATCTCAGTCACTATTATAGCTAGAGGTCTGAAATTTTGATATGTTGTAGGGGCCATCAAGACCTTTCCAACGATACCTCATTTTCGAAAATCGGCCAAGCCGTTTAGCCAATATGGCCGCCACAATTTTTCATCGAAAATCGGCCATAACTCGAGAACGGCTTGACCGATTTTGATCAGCTCGGGCTCAAATGAAAGATATTAATGAGCCCTACAACTGCTCGGAACATTGCAAGTTCAAGAAATGACCGCAAGTGGCGCTAAAATCGAAAACAAAATTTTCGATGAGTTTTCGATGAATATCTCGAGCACCGCTTTATAGAATTGCTTCAAATTTTGATATGTTATAGTTGACTATAGTATCTATCACCATGCCAAAAATGAAGAAAATCTATGTAGCCGTTCCGGAGATATCGCGTTTTAAAGTTTACATGTCATATCTTGAGTTGCATAAGTCCAACGCCCCGCGAAGCGGGGCGTTTTATATACACATATAAAATAAAATAAAATATATATATATATATAAATGCATAGATATATACATTATATATATACATATAAAAATGCAAAGATAAATATATATAAACTGCAAAGATAAAAATTAAATATAGCATGGATGGAACAGTATAAAGCGAAAGAACGGTAAGTAAAACTTACGGGCTGTGATTCTTTCTTTGTCAGTGAAATGTGAAATTGACGGAAAATTGGGGATGGGCAAATTTTGAGGAAGGCTTTCTCGCGTACCGAATCACAGCCAACGCCCACGATTAAGGCTTCTCACAAATTATCTGCGCGTTGGCTGTGATTCGGTGCGCGAGAAAGCCTTCCTCAAAATTTGCCCATCCCCAATTTTCCGTCAATTTCACATTTCACTGACAAAGAAAGAATCACAGCCCGTAAGTTTTACTTACCGTTCTTTCGCTTTATACTGTTCCATCCATGCTATATTTATTTACCTTTCGTCAGTAAATCTTTCAGCCTCACACTCGTTATTTCATCCCTTTTTCCCCCGAAAGCCAATTGTTTCCACGCGACTCCTATATAGCAGTAAATTACAATGGCAAGTCCACTGACTTTTCCCTCCCACCATTCCCTCCCCCCGCAACAAAAAAAAACCCTCAATCTTCCATGGCGCCATTCATTTTTACCTCTTTTGCCACTTCAATGGGCTTTCGTTTCTTTTAACAAAGCTCCAAGACGTTCGACAGAGACCCTTGAGACACATTCAATGAACCCAAATGCCCCCTAAAAGAACGAAAAGATTGCAATTATTTGAATTAGTATTTGTCTAACGTTTTTTTCCTTCTAATTTCCTACGAAGATTTCCTATTCAATAAATTCCTTTTCTTGCCTTTTCGTCCAAATAAATAGATACGAGTTTTTCAATTTATGTAGTTGCGTTAGTCTTACCTCTTGAGGGAATTCTCGGAAAATCCTCTAAACAAATGCATGTGGAAACACAAACAATCAGTTACATTTTCCTTCTCTGTGCAAATTTGCAATTTATAGCGATGGGGGAGGCACACACAAAAAGAACTCAGTGTACGTGACTTTTGCTCCAGTTGGGAGCCTCAAGAAATTATTAATTCAACATTCTTCAGATATTTTACATTATATTCCACCATCCTCTCTTTGGTATTTTCCGGGCTCCTCTACAACCCTTTTTTGGTTCTGTGCGCAAGAAATGAATGAATAAATCCTCCGTGTAGCCCCTATTGGAGGAGAAATTCCATATATAGAGGGTGGTGGTGGAAGAAGTTTGCGTGAAACGGACAAATTGGGGCACGTTCACAAAATATTATTCAACAATTACAACACAAAAGGGATGATTTTTTTTATAGTACTTTGTGTCTAATTTGTAAATATTTCCTACAACGCACGTATAAATTTCCAAAGGAGACGTTTTTACGCGGTGAAGTAGATGGAGAAATCATGAAAATCTCTATGAGAACCATCAGCGAATTATAACTTCCGGAATTTCCGGTAATCCATCCCATAGTTTGGAGCTCTTTTTATGTTTTTTTTTTACTTCTTATATGGCAATATTCGTTTACGTACAAAATGCGAGGAAAGGAATAAATTTAATGGCTAATTTGAAATTTAATAGCCACTTAATTCGTACAAAGCACCCACCAGGTAAGAAGTGGGTCATTTATAATTCTTAATATTAAAATATCGCGCAGAGTTTTCCCCGTTTGGGTGAAAGCTCCTTCAAAAAGCTCACTCTGTGAGAAAATGCGTCATCCACTTGCAATAAATAATATTTTTCCTCGCAAGAGTGGGTGGGCCCCCAGGAGGAGGGGGTGGGAGGGGTAGGGGACGAATGCAAATGGGGGAAATATGTTAATTTTCAACGGAGTAAGCATGATTCTTTCATGACGATCAAATTGATTTAAGTATGTCTTAGTAGAGTGGAGTTGAATACACTGAATAGGGTCATGTGCCCCCACAGACTACCAATGCGACACATTGTCCCGCATATTGAGAGAATACACTACACACCCATCAATAAACATCCCCCAAACCCTCGTCCCAAACAGAAACTCAGCATAACCACCCCCCGAAAATTCTGTTATACATCTCACACAGTTTCTCAGGCACACACAACAGAAAATAACAAGAGAATATGACAAGATATTAGACATGAGTTTAGTTTGGGGAGTATTTATCTGGTGGTGTGTGCCTACAGGAGTATATTCAACAGCAGGATATCTTTCTGCTTCATTTTCCAACCATCATCATACGTCCACGCATTCCCTCCATCTCCGCATGTTTCTCTTCTCACATGGAATATTTGCACAGAGTTGAAATCAATGTAGATTTATTCATATAAATTTTTTTGTGAAGATGAGAAATTAGAAAAAAATCTAAAGAATGTGAAAAATGCAATAAATTGTCCCGTAAATCATAAGAAACCTGAAAAAAAATCAGAAAAATTAAGTATACTAATTAATTTTGCAGAGCTTAAGAAAGCTGAGTGTTTCGATAGAGGTGCAAAGAAAATTAAGTTAAATGTTCCAGAGAACTTTAAAAAAAAATACGAAACTATTTCTGTGGAACACAAGAAACCAGAAAAAATCAAAGAGTAAGAAAAATACGCTGATGCTGTCCCAAAACACAGAAAATCACAAACAATTTTTGAAAAGTGTGAAAAATCATTATCAAGTTCTCCGTGGAACACAAGAAACCGAGAAAATTTGAGAAATAAGATTTTCAAGTAGAATCTGACGGAATGTTTTAAATTTTTGGTGTTCTAGGAAAATTCCTTCCGATTGCGTCCGATGCCACAGATAGTTGCAAAGAAAAGTCAGTTATAGATAAGTGAAAGAAAATTGTTGAAAAAAGAGAATCCCCCTGCATAAAAATCCGTATGATCAAAATTAGACGTTTGACGATTCCCAAACAAAGACACAATTGACCACTGAGGAAGACGCACAGAAGCGTCGAAAGCTTTGGCCCCCAAAATTGAAAGGATGTGTTTGCGTTGACCAACCGTCCCTTGGCTGACGCAATCGGAAGGAATTTTCCTAGAACACCAAAAATAAGATTTTCGCAAAACACGAGAAATCAGAAAGAATTTTAAAACAAATAAAGGATTTTAACAATAAATATTTTCCTTAAATTTTTGATTTTTAAAGATCTGAAGAATGTAAAAAAATAACGAAGTGCGAATAATTACTAAGGAATTAAAAAAATTTCGAAACTATTTTCCGCGGAACACAAGAAACCAACGAAAATATTCGGATTTATATGAAAAATATCATAATGTTTGTCGCTGAGCTGAAGTAACAAGACGAAAATTTTCAGAATATGAAAAATAAGAAACAATTTTGGGCGGAACACCAGAAACCGTAAAAAATTGCAAAATAAAAAATTCTCATAGAAATGTATCACTCTTTTTTTGCAAATCTATCGTTCCCTGGTAGTGACACATCAGTTCCGTAAATCAATCTGTCGTGAAGATGCTTCACCTGCTATTGAACGCAGAGGGGGGGGGAGAACATCAATTTTGGGGGAGAATAACGTAGCCGAGTTGGCAGAAGGCAGAAAATAGGGTAGGAACTCTCATGGAAATGATACCACCTCATCATTCAAAAACATCACGCCTCGAGGGTGGAAATTGAGAGGAAGTTTTCGCCAGTCCTTCACTGAAAATCACTGCCACGTACCCATCTCGTGTCCGCGGAAATTTCAACATACGAAAATCAATTTTCTGCTAAACCTTTCGCCCAGCTCCTCTCCCTGCCCCCCAATCTACATGCTGATCTGCGTGTTCCTAGAAAGGATTACTCACATGTGTGTTTGTACCTTAATAACCATGAATGTCATGGGGGCATAATTTCAATTTATTGCAAACCCTCTACAAGCCCACAAAAACAACCCCCACACACACATATCAAATCCATTATAATATTGGATGTAATTAAATTTAATTCGTATACACATATCAAGCATATTACATACGTGGAATATTTTGGTTACATACCCAATGGCGATAGGTGATTACTAAACTCCGGATTAATTCAAACAATTTCCATAATCTAATGATTTTTTTCCTCATACCCAAAGCGCGAAACAATAAAGTTAATTTGTTAATGAATTTCCCGCACGAATGTTGGCAATTTTCCAACCAACCAAAACAATTTTTTTCATGTTTTTATTGAAAATTATCAATAGGACTTTTATATACAATACATAGCTATTTTTTCCCTTTTCTGATTAATCCATACTCTGCAGCTATCTATTAGACTTTGCATTTACATATATTTACCTTGGCATCTGAAGAAAGAATCACAGCCCGTAAGTGAAATTTACCATGTACATTCCCTTTTCTCCTTAATTTAATTACCTATCTATATTTATTGATGTGGGATGTTTTTAAAAATTCAATATTTTTTAAATAGAAAATAATGGGCCTTATTCAGCGACCAAGAAACCCTTGAAATTCGCTTGAAATCTTGAAATTTCAGTACAAAAGTCAATCATAACGCGTCCAGTTATTAGAGTTGGTATACCACAACGCGGATGGATCAGTCTATGCGTTTTAATTTAATTTTTAAGTAGTATTAGTAGGCTAAGTTGATTTTTTTTATGAAATTCATCAATTCGAAAGACAAAAATGGTTATATCTCAAGTTCTATTGCACATACAGAAATTTCTTGACTAGTTCTGGAAAGGTATTGAAATAAGTTATAATCTGACATATATTTCGATACATTTCAAGGTCACCTCCAGAACACAAAATGGAGGATTTTTGTTCAACAAAAACAGTTTTTTGCACTTTTTGTCCTCAAGGAATGGTTTTAGAGGTTTCTGATGTTCCAGAAAGTTGTAGAGAAGTGCAAAACCTTTAATTTGATACCAAATTGAACAAAATCGGACAATCCGTTCAAGAGATATGGCTCTTAGAACTTTTCAAATTCAAGAATTTTTCAAATGGCTATATCTTCTAAACGGCGACATAGAATTTCTTCTTTTTCGGACTGATGAAAGATATTGAGTCAGGCTACAACATATCAAAATTTAAAGGAAATCTATGATCGGGATTCGAAGATATTGCCCCTTAAAGTTAGGCAATTTTTGTTTTTGTTTATAGCGCCTCTTGCGGATGTTTTTGAAACTTGAAATATTCTAGACAGTTGTAGGGCTTCTCAATACCTTTCATTTGATACCAAGATGGTCAAAATCGGTCAAGCCGTTCTCGAGTTATATCGAAAAAACACTTTTTGCTTTAGACCGCCATATTTGCTAAACGGCTTGACCGATTTTCAAGTATGATTTGTTGATGAAAACATCTCACTGAGCCCTACAACATACTAAAATTTCAGACCTCTATCTATAAGGGAAGTGGTTGACGGTATTTCAATATGGCGGACGGCAGCCATCTTGGATTTTGAAAATGCGAAAAAATGAAATTTTACACCCACATTTCTATAGAAAACTTCAAACCGGAAGTCTCTACCTATTACCGTTCTCGAGCTATAACGCAAAATGGGGACCAACGGCAGGCCGGCCGGCCGGATCAAAAATTTTCCACCATCATTTTCATAATGTGGAATGTCTAAAACGTGCTCATACCAAGTTTGAGCCTGATCTGAGGTGGTCGGTTTTTCCGACGATTACAATACTTGGTATGCCACGATTGTGGTATACCAACTAATTCAAAGATTTCAAGGGTTTCTTGGTCGCTGAATCAAGCCCAATATCCGTGGTTTTTCACTAATTTTCACGTATTTTTCTCGATTTTTTTCTCTCCAAATTTAACTTCTATCTTTGGTTTTATTGCCCTTTTATCGTGGAAAATTACTCTTGAGTCAAAAAGCTTTAAAAAGCTTGTTGTTATGTACATTTTAGCTGTGATTCTTTCTTCAAAGAAGCACAGCTTCTGTGTACACTCTAAAATGCAAAGTCGTCAGATCGGGGTGAAACTTGGGATGAGCACGAATTAGGGTCCCCACATTCCAAAAAACGTATGCGCCAAAAATTGGTCCGGCCGGCCGGAGTATAACGCTAAATTGCGAGAGAACGGTGATAGATAGAGACTTGCGGTCAACGGCAAAGTTCATATATCGGGTGGAAGACATCCGATTATGACGTCAGATCCGACCCCCCACCCCCCCGTCCGCCATTTTGAATAACCCCCAAATTTTGTTTTCGCTATATCTCAGTCCCTGTAATAGCTAAAAATCTGAAATTTTGATATGTTGTAGGGGCCATCAAGACCTTTCCAACGATACCTCATTTTCGAAAATCGGCCAAGCCGTTTAGCCAATATAGCCGCCACAATTTTTCATCGAAAATCGGCATTAACTCGAGAACGGCTTGACCGATTTTGATCAACTCGGGCTCAAATGAAAGATATTAATGAGCCCTACAACTGCTCGGAACATCGCAAGTTCAAAAAATGACGGCAAGTGGCGCTAAAATCGAAAACAAAATTTTCGATGAGTTTTCGATGAATATCTCGAGCACCGCTTTATAGAATTGCTTCAAATTTTGATATGTTATAGTTGGCTGTAATATCTTTCATCATGCCAAAAATGAAGAAAATCTATGTAGCCGTTCCGGAGATATCGCGTTTCAAAGTTAACATGTCATATCTTGAGTTGTATAAGACCAACGCCCCGCGAAGCGGGGCGTTTTATATATATAAAAGTAAAGTAAAATATATATAAATGCATAGATATATACATTATATATATTTATAAAGCTCGAAGAGTTTTAGAATGTTACAAAAAGAAATTCAAGAATTAAGCACAAGAATAAAAAAAAATTCCCTCCTAAATGCCTTTCAAACCTTAATTAATCAAATTCATAGTAGTACAAAATTTATTTCTATCCATAAAGGATCCTTAGTTGGGAACACCATTCATCCCTCTTTTAAATAAAATTTCCCAAAATATGCACTCGAATAATTTTCCATGCCTCTGGGAATTTTTCCTCTACACCGCCCCATGAAGATTATAAGCTTTAGATTAGATTCCATAAAATTCAACAAAAAAAAAAGAAATAACAAAAGAGACCAGAGGCAAGTTGAAAGTCCTCAAAAGTCGACTAAAAACATTAATTCTCAATGAGCGCATTTTCTCCCAAAAACACCGAGATTTCCTGGATGGGGGTGGGGGACTTTGTTCCATCATTGATGATGTGGGATTTGAGGTGGATTTCCTTTGATGTAATCCCTCCGAGTGATCTAAAATCAAGGAGGGGATATAAATTCTCAAAAGATTACCCCATAATTCATAACGCTTGACATAAATGGATATTCTTGATCTCCCCTGTGTGTGCTTTCACAAAATTCACAAAATGGGGGTGGGGAGAAATTTTGTGAACTATATATAAGCCCAGGATGAATCTCACAGGACCGGGAAACAGGAAGACCCCGTGTGCTAATAGCACGTGTAAATTGAATTAAATTTTAACAAACACTACACTTTGATCTCACCTCAACCATTTTGCAACCAACCCGATAAGCTCCACAGCATGTTCCACGGCACAATGGTATTCATGTTTTAGTTTGCTTTGGCGCAAAAGTAAATTCTATTCTAGCGCGAATTGGGAATTGCGGATGTGTTCTCAACAACTGGATTAAGCTTCATTACTCTGCGGTACGTTGCTCCCTCTCGCTGTGCTCCAAGTCTCCCCTTTATAAGCTCTGCCTGGTAGAATCGCTCAGTTTGTATAATTTTTGCTGTCTCATAATGCAAAACTTCGAGGAGGATGCTTTCACGCAACAAAGCACAGGAGGATTTTACAAGAAAGCTCAAATATTGTAATTTATAAATTACTCGTTAAGGAGTTGAAATTTTACTGAAAATTCTCAAATATTTAATTTTCGGTTGATTTTAAAATTTTAAAATTATTTTTATTTTATATTGAAACACGAGAAACCTGAGAGAGCTTTCGCAGATTTCGAGAAACTTTGAAACTTCTGCAAGCATTCAGCTAATTCACAGCTCTTTGGGTTTTTCTCACGATTATAGGAAATTTGTCTGTGGTTTTTATCACCATGAGCCTTTGTCCTGTTCTTCTTTTCTGACAAAGTGTGGTCTATGGCAACTTGTTGCATTTCGCAATGGGGATGAAAGCTCTTGTGCAGCTTCCGCTCGAGGACTTTCATTTTAATGCGACAAACAAATTGAGCTGAATGTCCAAACGAGAGAAGCCATCAAATGAATGTAAATTTATTTCAATTTACCAAAGCTCTCTGGGTGAGCTTAAAAGCTTCTATGGTTGTGATTTTTATCATGTCTCTGTGCAAATTGACTTCTTTACACAGTCCAATGCAAGTCCATCTGTATTGGGGGAGCTTTTGCTGTGAATGCTCTGCTTTAGGGGGGTGCTTGGGGGAGCTTTTGAGGTACTGGGGATGTGATTTTTATTTTCTTATGTGCGGATTCTTTTTTGCACACAAATGTTTGCAAATGCAGAGATGTCGGGGATGGTGATGCCTGAGTGAAGAATAAATGGCAATTTAGCAATGTGACGAGATTTGAGGGGGAAAATAGAAAATCCTCATCCCTTGGTTTTTCGTGTATGTGTGTGTGTGGAAATTGTTCAGGGTGAGATTGGAAAGAATGGTGAGTGTTTTCTTGGTGCTTTCCACCGCATTGCGACACACCATGAGTGCTCATCTGTCGGCAGAACTATGGCTAGGGCAAAGGAAATGTATGGCCAAAACTTTGCGGGTTGATGGTGTGAGAGCTTTTCACGGAGGAAATGCTCCATGTATGTGTGTGTGTGCCATGAGGGGGATGAAGAGTGAATTTTTGGTCACACAGCAATTGCAGAATACATGGGCAATGGATGTCATATGAATAAACTTGCGGGGAATCCCTACCTCATAAGCCTTGGGGTTATGGTGATGGTATAAAACGAATTGTTGAGCTGTTGTGCGGCGGAAGACAAGAGAAAGAAATCAATAGAACGACCGGACGGGAGGGTAGAAAATTGATTCCGGCAGCACTGAAATTTCACCGTATAGACATTTTATCCCCCAGTGGATCTAAGAATTCTTCAAGGATTTGCCATTGTATAAATATCTCCTTGTAATTTTATCTATCATTTCCTCCATGCTCATGCCGCAGACAAAGACTTCGGCTTCCAACCCCCTGCGGGCGACGTTTCAATCGTGGCTGTGTCTTGTGCAAAAATTCATTGATGTTAACACAATGATGAGAACTTTCTCAAAATCTCCTTTATCTCCCAGCATACATAATATGAGAAAATTTACAAGAAAAAAATTTCCACCCTCGCCATTTTACCCAACCTTCCAAACGCTTTATTTAGAAAAAAAATGTTCTCTGAATTATTTTTGAAATAAATACACAGAATTTATGCATTAGTGGGGGTAAGTGAAAGCTTAAAAGCTCTCGAGTTGTGCGCAAATTAATTCTGCAATAATTTACCTCTCAATGCATTGGAAAATGTGTCTATTTTGCTTAATTCAAAGAGCAATTCAACTTTGGAACATAAATTGCTCACTTGATAGCCCCAATTTCCGCATCATTAAAAACCTCGAAATACGGAGAGCTTATTGTCATGACTATTTATTTTGTGTATGGAACCGAAATCATTGTGAAATTCACGCTCTACCACTTTATTGAATTTAATTGGATTGTGTGCTGTCCAATAAATGTTTGTCTATGACACCAAATTATATATAAATGAAATTGAAACTAATTTTGATTTTATATTTCAAAGAATTATTCAATGTATAGTATAATTTCAGAGAAATCCAATTAGACTTTCTTGTTGAATAAATTTTATGTCAGGAGGTTTATAAATTAGGAAAAGCTATGAAAGTTGACTAATTTTTTTTTATAATTTAAAATTGAGTTTTAACAGAGATAAGAAAAATCGTGAAAAATGGAAAAATCTCTTCATTCGCTAAAAAAGAAAAGCTTTAGGAAAGTGAGAACGAAAGAAAAGCCCAGAAAAGCTTGAATTTTCATTAAAAAAAATGTTTTTCAAGGTAAAAAAAATTCCACACCTGTAGAACCATTTAGGCAACAAAAAATAAATGAAAATTGGCCACAAAAAATTCCCTCTGCCCCATTTGACCGTACCCACGCACTTACAGAGGTTGTTTTCAAAATGAGATTTATATCATCAATTAAAATAACCCCATGAAATTTTGATAGGGCCAAAATGACAAAGGGAAGCCTCCACCGCATGTACCGAAAGAAGGTTAGATGGTAATGGGATGTTTAAATTGCGAATAGTTTTACGAGGAAGCCTATTAAAATTTCAGCAATGCCAAGATGAGTATCCGCGCGTACACACCTTCCCTCCCTAAAACTTCCTCCTCCCTAAAGCTTCCCCTGCCCCCCTAAAGTTGATGAGTGCGACAATATGCAATGTGATAATACTTTTCCAAGAGCACATGAAAAAGCCCCAGCAGTGCGGTGTGGAAGATACGTGACAAACTGTTCAACGCCGAGGAAATGTGTAATAGTGCTTTATTTTACACGCATTTCCATAAAGCTCTCATACAATATTTTAGCGTTTGCTTTAAAGCCCCGCTAGCTTCAGTTTAAAATCCACAATGCCATAGCACTTTTACTATCACCTCTCCTGTTTGAAAGCACCACCCCTGCGTGATTGTTATGTTTTCAACCCTATGCAAGGGGGTATGTGTGTGTATTCTAATAATACGCCAAAAGGGATGAATCGTAAAAAGCTCTCACGGTTTTATGTAGAAGAGAGCTTTCACCCGCGGATGGGATAATGATTGAGTGACTCTTCCTCATCATACGATATCGCTGCGAGGAATTGATAACAACAGCGTGACAACCCCAACATGGGGTGCAAAAAATGAGAAAATCTGATTTAGCAAGCATTTTATATGCTCGTGATCGTCACTTTGACGTGAATTTGCTATTCTAGGCTTACCAGCTTTTTTCCAACTCCACATCACACAAGGCTTGATGCTAAATTTATTTTAAAAGTTGTGCTTTTTCTTCAAGGATAAAAAAAGCTTAAAACAGGTATTAAATTAAAGGAAATTCGGCTCCAATATTTACGGAAGGTATCTGTAAATTTTCCACGAAGCAATTTAACAGCAAAATCGATTTTGTTTGGTCTTTCGCGTGAAAGAAGCAACAGAGAGGAATTCTCGAAAAAGGATCAAGAACAGATAATACGCGTATTTAGCAATAGGTGCGGTTAATTTGCATACCTGACTCTCCTTTTCGCCATCATAGGAAAATTGGATTAATATCGCAGAAAGGTAGCGCGCTTACTGCATAGAATTTGGCCACACCTTATTGAAATTGCCACAATTTTGCTTGCGTAAATTCACCCTCTAAGACGGGCGAAGAAGAAGCATAAAAAAGACGAGAGGGGGGTTGGTAATTAGCGAGTCAATCCCCTCGAATATCCTTCCACTCCTTTATCCATAAATTATAATTGACATGAAATTTCTCTCGCTGGGTTTTTCAACCCCCTATCCCTTCCCCTATGCTCTCAACACTTTCCTTCTTATGGCTCCTGAGGAGGATCCTCTTGGGATGGGATAGTAGTAGGGGAAAGGATCAAAATGACTGCTATCCTCTTGCGAACACGCTGAATGATTCATCAGGAATCTCACACTTTGTTCAACCCCGCAACGTCAAAATTTCTCCCACGGGCTGTGGGCGAAAATGATTGAAATCATTAATCAAGAGAATCGTTTTTTAATGATTTTAAGAGCACACACACACCATGGATTCAAAAATTAAAGGGGAATGAGATGAAAAAAAAATCACAGCTAAAAAGCAAATGTCGGAATATGCAGAGAATGCTGGGGCTGGGAGCAATGGGAACGTTAATGGTCAAAAGTTGGCCCAGATTTTGCAGACATCAAAGTGGTGTAAAATATAGATTAAAACTAAAAGATGGAATTTTCTTCTTAATTAAGGATTGAAGAGAAAAATCTTGACACATTTTAGGGAAGATAATGTGATGTAAGTCAATCATAACGCGTCCAGTTATTAGAGTTGGTATACCACAACGCGGATGGGTCAGTCTATGCGTTGTAATTTAATTTGTGAGTAGTATTAGTAGGCAAAGTCGATTTTTTGTAAAAATTAGCAATTTGACACATTAAAATGCTTATATCTTAAGTTCTATTGCACATACAGAAATTTATTGACTAGCTCTGGAAAGGTATTGAAATAAGCTATAATCTGACATATATTTCGATACATTTCAAGGTCACCTCCAGAACACAAAATGGCGGATATTTGTTTGACCAAAACAGTTTTTTGCACTTTTTGTCTTCAAGGAATGGTTCTAGAGGGTTCTAATGTTTCAGAAAACTGTAGAGTTTTGCAAAACCTTTAATTTGATACTAAGATGAGCAAAATCGGTCAAGCCGTTCAAGAGATATGGCTCTTAGAAATTTTCAAATACAAGAATTTTTCAAACGGCCATATCTTCTAAACGGCGTCATAGATTTTCTTCATTTTCGGACTGGTAAATGATATTGAGTTAGGCTACAACATATCAAAAATTCAAAGAAATCTATGATCGGAATTCGAAGATATTGCCCCTTAAAGTTAGGCAATTTTTTTTTGTTTTTAGCGCCTCTTGCGGATGTTTTTGAAACTTGAAATGTTTTAAACAGTTGTAGGGCTTCTCAATACCTTTCATTTGATACCAAGATGGTCAAAATCGGTCAAGCCGTTCTCAAGTTATATTGAAAAAACACTTTTTGCTTTAGGCCGCCATATTTGCTAAACCGCTTGACCGATTTTCAAGTATGAATAGTCGATGAAAACGTCTCACTGAGCTCTACAACATACTAAAATTTCAGACCTCTAGCTCTAAGGGAAGTGGTTGACGCTATTTCAAAATGGCGGACGGCGGCCATCTTGGATTTTGAAAATGCAAAAAAATGAAATTTTACACCCACATTTCTATAGAAAACTTCAAACCGGAAGTCTCTATCTGTTGCCGTTCTCGAGCTATAAGGCAAAGTTTGGCGCACCGGCCGGCCGGATCAAAAATTTTCCACCACCATTTTCATAATGTGGGATGTCTAAAACGTGCTCATACCAAGTTTGAGCCCGATCTTAGGTGGTCGGTTTTTCCGACGATTACAATACTTGGTATGCCACGATTGTGGTATACCAACTAATTAAGTTTGAGCAACAAATAAGCTTTAATTTCAGCAAAAATATCAAAATTTCTTCACATGATAGAAAATTAAAAAGTTTCAAGGAAAATCCATAACACAATTAATTCATAAATCTCCTATTGAGCACCATATAATAAAGCAATCACACTGACAGGGGTGTACCTAGAAATGTAATTAAGGAGGTGCTACAATTTTAATTTTTTTTTTTTTAAATACGATGAAAATAAAATAAAGATAGATTTGACGTTTCTTTGCAAACGTTTAACTATTTTCTTCAAACATTTAATAAAATTCCTAAGGTTTTTGAATTATTTCTAAACGTATATTGTTTCTAATAAATGCTTTCCGTTTTTCTAACGTTTAATTTTTTGATTACCTATATGAAAATCTTCTTTCTAAATTATTCAAAATTAATTTGAAGCATAAAAATAACTTCTTTTGACTTCTAAAGAAAAACCTAAGTTTTCTTAATTTTTCTGGGGTATTAAAACACCGAAAAACCCTCCCTAATTACACCCCTGCACGCCGAAGAAAAATAAAACTATTATAAATTGAATAGAGCTCATCATTTTTTTCTCAAAATTCATTTTCTTTTTCTTGAAAAAGCAGAATGAGGAAAAATCTTGAATTGTCCGGTGTGTTGAATATATTTTTTTTCCCTTGCTGTGTATTCTGTTGAGTAACATCGCGCGGAGGGGTTGAGAGATGGGGGTGTGAGAAAAAATCCGATTTATCACTGTCAGATACACCCTTTAATTAGACCACCATTACTTTTATTTCGCATCGTGGTGAAATATGACGAAATGCGAGTACCGCACCATTCAAATGGGCTGACCATGTCTACGAGACATGGGGTGTGGGGGAGTGGAAAATACTGCGAAAAGCTCTTGATTGTCATTTCCGTCTAATGCTCCACTCATTATCTGCTCAACTTCATGCACCAGCATGCCGTGTATTCATGAAGCGCTTAGAAAATGAAGGTATTCTGTGGGGTGAATAAAAAGTCAGCACCATTTGTTGGGGTGTGGTTGGAAAAGTGGCGCAACAAAGAGAGAGACTATTATATATCTACTTCTCCTCAATGCGAGGTGACATCAAATGCGGGATAGATGTTCTGTGTACACCACACTTGAGATTGTGGACAGGTTGGGAATTTTAATTGAGTAAAAATTAATTATCACACCCTGAAGTGTCATGGATACAGGGGTGGTGGATGGACCTTCCAATCAATTGAGTACTCACAGCCAGTAAAGCCATGTAAGGGGAAGGGGAGGAGGTTTGATGCGTATTGCAAATTCAATCAGGATTTCCCCTAATTTACACTTCTGTCTCATTACCCAAAGTGACATCGAGTCAATCAATTGTCAGCTACAGTTTACTTCTCTGGAATTTCAATTCCAACATCTCCGCCCTGAAATTATACCAAACAAACCCTCACAAGGAGTTCTGTACCCAGCAGTCACCCAACGAGAACTATTTTCCCAAATGTTGACTTTGTGGAAATAATTTCCAAAATATGTCGAAAGTAGCTGCCCTATTTTGGAAGGAAATCATCTTTCGTAATATATTCGGCATATTTCCTTATCAAACAGCCCAATTTCTGCCCTATTTTTAAGTAAAAAAAATTGGGCAGCCCAAGTGGAAGATATTTCGAAAAAGTTTCGACGCCTTCCCAATAGGGAATTGGGTGTGGACAGTCTGTCGAAATTTTTCCTTCCTCCATTTCCTTTAATATTAGGGAAAAAATAAGGCAACTTGTTGACTAATATTCGACATGCTTTCGACAATCTTCCCAATTTTTGCCCTATTTCTTCCCAATTTCTGCCCTTCTCCAGATTTTTGATTTCATATTTTGTCAACAGATGGACTTTAAGGTTTGGAGGTTAATGAGCTCAATGGCGTACTTATTCGTGCGCGGCAAATCAAAAATTTACTTGCCAAAATTAAATTCGATTTATTAATTATCTAAGACTTTTGCATCCAAAATAAGTTGACCAACATGTTTCAGGATGTGTAAAGAAATTTTAAAAATACTTTCAACAAGGTTTTGGGAAATTTCATTTTTTAAGTGAAATTAAAATATTATCAAAAAATTAAATTTTTGTGAAATGCAATGGCATTTTATCGCCTATGGTAAATATTCATGACGGGAAAAGGGTGTGGCATGGTTTTCCAAAGACCAAGCGTCAGGATAAGTCGCAATATAAAAATATTAATATTTATTAATATCGTGTTCCATTTTGTCTTGGCATTTTATTGTTGTTATGTAAAATAACGCCATGAAGGCCCCAATATAATCATCTGATGTGTGAAAAGAGCAGAAGAATATAAAAATATGTTGTTTGAATTGAATATTATTGGAGAGAAAGAGACAAATAACGGGGAAATCAAGGCAATACATGTCGACATATTTTCGAAAATTTTTCCTATTTCTGCCCTATTTCGACGGTAGGTCGGAATATGGTCGGCCACGTTTCGACATCAGCTTCCCAATTGGGCAGAAATAGGGAAGATGCTTTCGACGAACTGTCGGCAGAAAAATTGGGATTTTTATTCCCCATTTTCGTCGAGGCGTCGAGATTTTGACCAATTCTCGACAAATCCCTGCCGACGGATTTACGAAAATTTTCCCTATTTTCAAGCAATTTCTCTCGTTGGGCAGTAGCCATATTTTTCTCAAATTTTTCTCGCATAAAAGAAACGCGCTTTTTGACAAAACTCCGTCAAAATTAATTTCTTCCTCCTGAAGGATGTTAAATTTTTTTTCCTTCAAACATCATGCCAAGTGCCTCTGCAAGAGCAATAAATCCCACATTTCATACGAATTTATCTGCGGGACTTTCTGTGTCGGCAATCCAACTGTTACTCATATATAAGAAGAAAATTCCTTAGCCTCCAATTTTCCAAGTTTTCCTTGCAATTTAATTTTAATATCCTCGTGAACGTTATATGTATTAATCTTTCCATAATATTTGAGGAATAGTTTGATGTAACTTTGAATTTAATGCAATTTCCTCATTTAATTTTCTTTCAATTCCAAAGGTTTGTCTTGAGCTGCATCAGCTTTAAATTTACTTTAATATTATAATTAAATGGGAGCTTATTGAAACGGATAGCTTAGTTATGGATAAAGTTTTAACGTTAAGTTTAGAAAGCTTCAGGCAGTTTCAGGGAGATTTTACATAAAGTAATTTGTTTAATGTGAATGTTTTTGATGATTATTTTTTAATACATTTGAGTGTTTTGAATACAATTTATGATTTTTAAAATAAATCGAAACAATTCAGAATATTTGGAGCAAAATGCAAATATCCGGAATAAACGAATAAATAGATTAGTCATTTCTCAGATTTTTTTTCCAAAAGCGACTAAAACACTCTTTTGCCAATAACTTTTTTTTTCAATAAAACAAGATAGTGTTTCATGGACATATTTCATTTAATTTATTCGTATGTTTCATTGAAACGAAATTGTAATTAAATTAATTATTTATTTATTTAAAAATTCCTTTTTTCAAAGCATAATTTTGTATCTTTATTTAAGATTGGTTTTCTTTAAAATTAAAAGAAAAAAAAAACACAGAATCTCTTCAATAATATAAATGTCATATTTCCGGTTACAATTTAAGGTTTAATTTAATTTATTTCTTTATTTAATTTTAATTTTATTTCTTGGTTTAAATAACGTTTTAATAATGACTTAAAATTCAAATTATCTAAATTATTTGAAAAATTTTAAACGGAAAGAGTTCATTGAAATATATATATTTTTGGCTCTACATCCCATATAGGAACAGGGCCGGCCGCCCTATATGATGTTGTTGTTCTCCTTGCGGAGAAGTAGTGGGCGGCCTTGCTAGATACTACCACGTGTGGGCCATTTTACGGATAGGAGTGTATCAATCTCCTGATCCAACCGATCAACGTGATCTAATTGCACGTTGGCGGATGGGGCGCGTTGCCGGGTTCTGTATTCGAACCGGCGACCTTTGGATGCGCACTCAAGCGCTCTATCCACTGCACCCCAGGCCCACAGTTCATTGAAATACTTTCCTTAATTTTGCCTAAAGTCAAATTAATTTTTCTTAAAGCTCCTTACTAGTTTTCCTTTAAGGATCTTATCTATGTCCTTTGGCTTTAGCCATTTAAGGTGTGTAAATAAATAATTCAGTTCCTTTGCAAATGCATATTTGTTGTGAAAGTTTCATAATCTACATTATCTTAAGCCCCCATCGTAACTATATTGACCAACATCTGGAAATTGGTTAAACTGGGGTGTACACAGAGCTTAAGATCTCCTAACTAACTGTGAGGGAAAGGAGGGTGGTACAGGGTGGAATAAATGGAGTTGAATTCACTGCAGTGCCTACATTTCTCTCATTTTGTGATGTTACGTATGTACGTTAGATATTTAGTATTTCTGGTATGATTGCCGTGAAATTGGTGTGAGTGGATGGAATGATTATTGTGGTCTATTATTTGATAGTGGTGGCACATGAGTATTGTTAATATTTACCCAGCATATTATGCAAATTCGAATAATTCTACAAACGTTAATAATGCACACATACACTGCATTAAAGTTCTCCATATTATACCAGCAGAATGGTGAGCATCTGTGTGCAAATGATGTGTTTCTCTTGCCATTTCATTTGGGGCGTCACCATACCCACACCTAATTCCCCCAAAAGGGGATGAGAGAGAGAGAGTTCATCCTCCTCCTTTTTGGGGTGTTGTGGGCATGTAATATCGCATCTATATATTGTACGATGTCTGAATTACAAGATTTGCAGTTGCAGATTTCCATGAATTTCCTCCATTGCAAAACCCGGAGAAATTGTTGTGCGCTCGGGATACATAAAAGTGGAAATAGATAAATTCTCTCGCACTCCTCACATTTGGGATGCTCTGCTTAAACTTACGGAGGTTGACTCCACCAGAAAAGGGCCTCTGCAGCGTCCTCAGTCTCTCTCCCTGGAAGATGTTTCGGGAGGGATGATTTTCTGCAAATTTCACTACTTCAATTGCCGAATAACTTCCCGTTGCTTTTGTACGAAGAGAAAGTCCCCGCAAAGTTTTCACTTGGTACAGCGAGCTTTCTTATACCGAAGGGAAAGTTCTCCCTATATATGTATGTATGTACCAAAAAGGAAACGGAGGAGTTTTGAAAGTTTCACGTTATACGCTGTGAAATTTGTCCCGCACTCTCACTGAGCATTGAACATTGAAACCACCAACTGTAAATGTAATTTCGTAAGCCATTTGGGCAAACCAATTTAGATATTTGATTGTATTTCCTGTCGAGAAGCAGCTATGCAGTAATTATGCAAAAATTCTCATCTCATAAGCTTTAATGTTGTATATGGGTTTCTTGGTAACGTTCAACCCCTTCTAAATTCTCACCCTTTAAACCACATTTGGAGCAACCCTCAAACTGTCTCCAGAAACTTGGGATTTTTCTTTTGTGACCCCTCAAAAGCTCTTTGGATTTTGTAATGCTGAAAAGCTCTGAAAAGCTCCCCAAAAAGGTAACTTCCTTTACAAAAAGTGATGCCTCTTCCCCCCCAAAACAGGGGAGAAAATGTATTCACAGAGGTCAGTGCGGAAAGGCTAAAGGGGCAAGGTTGTATTTGCTTTTGGGCTTGAGGGGTTTTCTGTGTGAGAGAGAAAAGGCACCAACAACCCTTTTCACGACTCTTGGCGCAAAGTAAATCAATTTCTCACAATTGGACTACAACAATGCCATAAAATCCACCCTATTTCACCCACCTCACACCCCTAATTCACCCCCTATTCATAAAAGCAATAAATTGTATATTAATTAAAGCACAAGGAAGAGTTTTTGGCAGTTTGTAAAATTACTCAAAACGAGGAGAGGGAGGGATGAAATTTGAGGTGATTTTTGCATTATTTTGCATGACAGCCATATAATGTTGGAAGATATTAATTTAATTTATTGTCAGCGTGATATTTCTAGAGACATTGTGTGCAGAGAGCTTGAAAAGCTTTTGAGCATAATCCATAGACTTCATTACCACATAACACACACATCGTACATGGTGTTTGTAGTAAAATCAAGTTGGAATCTAACCCAAAAATAATTTACTACCTGTGGAATTTTAACACACAAATGAAGAGATAAATGCAGAATCATATTTTCTCGCTCTTAGCATTCCCTGCATAGCTCCGCACTGCTTTACCACCCCCCGAAAAAGCATTCTCACATACCCCCAAAATGGTAAAAGTGCCGATGATGATGTTTTCCCAGGTGAAATGAAGAGAGAATTTTGTAATTTTGTATGAATAAGGAAATTTTATAGCGGGAAAATATGACGAAAAACATACATATTTGAAATTAAAGTTCCATAAAAGCTCACCTTCAAAATTCCATTTGAAATATTGCAAATGGGAAAATTCACGATTAGGATGGAATTTTCACTCTGTGAATATCCTCCTGAATTTGGTATGATGTAAGATATTGCATTATTATGTGAATAGATAGTTTTCATATTGACCAAATGGAGGCGTTCTTTGAGGGAAGATTTTTTTATTAAAAGAAAGTTTAATTTTAAAGCTAACAGCTTTTTTAGTTCTTTCATTTTATGTTTTAGAAAATCCTAAAAGAGAATTTAAAAAAATTTATGTTATTCATAAATATGCACAAAAAGCTCTTTTTCATGCTTCCTCACTATACCTACAATAAAAATCTGCAAAGTATTCAATTATACTTTTAATAAAATGAATCGTCAAAATTTGATTACATAAATAAAAGATAATATTAAAATAAATACCCTCAAATATTGAAACAAAAATAAAGATCCGATTAGTTGTAGTTCGATTTCAATTAAAATAAATAAATTGATACTTTGGATATAATGTTACGTACAAATGGTACAAATAACTAAATCCTAATATATTCTAGGAGATATGATTTTGATGTACCTACTCATTGTCGGTATTAGGTAGTCAAAATCCGATCAAACATATGGGATTTCTCATTCGAGGACATTAGTATTTGACTATATTTTGATGGGTCAACATGCATGAAATGAAAGATTTATATATTACTGAATTATATATTTGATAGAATAATATATAGGGGAATGTGGTCCAATTCCGACATCCTTCGACCTTTTTTCAATCCACAATTATTTAAAACCGATAAAACTTTTAATGTAGAAAGTTATGATTGTAAGGAGAGAATAAAATGAGCTTTAAAATGATACCTAATTTAAGAATATTGCTTTTTATTTTATACCATTTTTTCTCAGTCTGCGCGGACCTTTGGAGGTCGGAATTGGGCTATGTTCCCCTAAATAAAAAAATAGCTGTTTTAAATACGTTAAAATTTGGTTTATTTAAAGGAATTCAGAAAGCTTTTCACACCAAAATTTCCAATAATTATGGTTTGTAATTTTTGAAAATTTTAATTAAATTTTCTTTCGAGATTTTCTAATAAAACCTATATTAAAATTTATAAAAAGCTTAAAAAAATATTTAAAACTAATCGAAGCGTTACATTTTCAGAGGGGTTTCAAAATTTTCCTAAACTTAGGTAGGATTTTCTTCGTTTATCCGTAAAAAATCTGACAAAATCTGACATTGAATCATTTGAACACGATTTTAGGCAATTCCAATTGAACATAACATATTGCTTCACCTTAAATTCCATTTTCATATTAAATGTTTTGATTATGCTGGCCCGGAATTCCATGTATGTGTGTTTATTGCGGAAAATTTTCCATTCATTGTTATTACACAACCCCCTGTATTCAATTCCCAATGGAAATTACTGGTTAATCAAATTCAATCATTGCATAAACAGAGAGAAGCCAAAATTGTATATTTGCCACCAAACATAGATATTGTTGTTCCCCCCGCCCCCCTATATTCTCTATGTGAAGTTAATGAGCTATAAATTCAAATCGTAATTTCTTCATGAGCGATTCCTCACCGTGTGCGGGTGCCTTTTTCATCGCAATTCCTCCATATTATACGCGAATATGGGTGGTTCAAGGATTTCCAGAGTTTTCGCGGTGGGAAAATACATATAATATATTGAATTTAATGCGCACAATTAGTTAAACGTGTCCATAATGGGCACCTTTAGGAGCCACTCCACGCAGGGTGTGTTCTTTCTACGACTTTTTATACGGTCGGCAGGAGCTGGGGGAGCCCTTCGATATATGTCTTTATTATTGTATCGAAATGGAAATGAAGTCAGCGTATTATTTCGTTTCTTTTTTTTTATTTTTAGTATCAATTCTGCATGAGTTATAGCCGCGTGTTTTTGCCCATTTGAAATTGATACATTTGGCTGTGTGGATTTTTGATGTTTCTCCCCATTAGGCAAATTAGTTTCTCACCCAGAATTCAACGCCAAAAGTGGCTATTGCGCTGAGGATATAAAATTCGAAATAATATTTTTTTTTATATACAAAGTACACAAAAGTGTGAATGATGGTGGTTCATGGTGCCGCAGAATAATGCAATAATAAAAGAGAATTTTTATGGTTATGATTTTGCCATATATAGTACAATAAAACTACCTGGCGTCTCCACTTTACACCACAAAAAAAACACAACATTCATCGTCAAACTCACTTTGAAAAAAAAAATTCTTCCGCAAATGGAAAAAGTTACTTTGTGTATTTTAATTACATAGCAGTGTGGCAGAACTAATGAAAGTGCCTCTGGGGGATGGCCTTGTTAGGCAACTGAGAGGTACATACCTACCTACCTACCTATGTAGGATGGTTGAGGTTTCTCCCTCTCTCTCTCGGAGAGGCAATGAAAGATACGTGATTTTTCTATCATTTTAATTAAATTCCTAGTTGTTGTTTCGATGGCGTAGGATGGATTCTATTTGAGTGAGTTGTGAAAGAGTTAAGTGGATGGATATTTTTTTCTGATTAACTTCCTTGCTCGTTTTATTACACAGCCTCAGGGGGGTTGAGTTACGCCGCAGCTATATTGCTTCATTTCACATTTTTATCATTAAGTTTTTAATGGAATTTTCCGCGGGAAAAGAGGATGCTCCTGAAAGTTTTGTATTGGAAAAATATTCGATCATCGGAATATTTCTTTTACGAAGTTTAATGATTTTTAGTAGAAAAGTAATGAGAACGCAAAGTTTGTTTTATTGGCTCGCAAGAAATATCAAATTTACACAAAAATGTCTTATTGGAACTCAAAAATACTTAATTTACCCAAAAATTTTGCCGAATGTGGAATAATTAGACAAAGCCAAGATTTTTATAATAAAATGATTCAAAAGCTTTCATTGATTGACCCTAAAGAGCTTTTGGTTTTTCCTCCCAATTCTTAAGGATTTTCATAAAGAATGAAGAATAAAGATCATTGAGAAATCCTTTCAAGTTTAAAAGCGCTGTGGTGAAGAGCCAATTCGTCCTCTTTAAGGGCATCCACCAGACGAAAAGGGAGAAAAATAAAATTCGTGCTGGGGATGTTGAATGTGTCTAACTCAATATGAAGATATGTTCAGGGATAATGTACAAATAATGTTTTGATGGAAGTGTAATGTTGAGATTCAGCTCATAGTGCTCGCGAAAACACATTTCGCTCCCCGGCCCCTCCCCACACCCCTTTCCGGTCCAGATAGACATAAAATTTTATATTAAACAATATGTGAGCAAGATGTGCTTCGCAACATGGCCACATAGGGGATGTTTATCGCTGAACAGGAGGGCGCAAATGGGATTGTTGGCTGCGGTTCTTACCTCATTGACTTTAAATATTTAAAATAACGAATGGTGTCGGCATTTGCAGCGGAAAATGGGAGATATTTCCAAAGTGCTTGCGTGTGAAGGAGGTACACACTCCTATTGTGTTGCGATGGAAAGTTGCATTAAAGAAATCCTTGAAAGAAACTCATGTTTGAACATTAAATCCAAAGTAATTCCATTACAAGTATTACGACAAGGGGGGAGAGCTTTGAAAGTTACATATTCCACACCAAGAGTTGGTTGAAGGCGAAATAATTCAACGACACACACACTCACTTTTCCCCGGGAAATTGGTCATTTCTTTTTAATAACTACACTCCCCAAGGCTGCCAAGTAGTTTTTAAAACACTAACTTTCTATATTAGTGTCCCATTCACTTTACAAGTTCCTTCCTCTCTCCAAACACTTAAGTGCAATTTCTCCCCCTAAGATGAGATGCTAAATCCTTAAAGTCCTACCCTTGTCCCCCACTGAATCCCATCATCCTCTGCTGAGACACTCTGAGAAATTCATTTTCCAGATGCTTTTCTTACTCAGTCAGCGAATTAAGTGTAATAGGAAAATACCTTTTGTAATTCTTCTGTATTACTAAAGAAATTAATTTTGTGTTTTATCTCAAGGACTAAAAGCTTCTGGCTGAATCATTTTTGTCGAGAAAAATATCAAAAAGAGTTTTATTTTTTTTAAATTTCATTTTTCTTTTTGTTCGATGAACGTCTTGAAGTTTTTTGGTTTCTTGGGTTTCCTTATTCCTTTGAATTTATTTAAGAAATAATTTTCTAGGCTCTATAACGCTGATGAAGATTTTAAATATTATCGAGTATCTTGGCTTAAGAAAATCTGAGCTTAAAAGCTCTCAATATGACTTATTTAAAGATGTTAAATTTTTAAATTTTTTCTTCTCTTTGTTCCTCTATAAAAGCTTCTGTGTTACCACTTTATCAAAGCAGAATTAAATAAAAATTATTTAAAATTAAATTTTTTAACTGAATTTTTTAAGTTCTTGGTCAAAGCGCAAACTAAGAAACATTTTATTTTTTCCGAAGCATTTTTTTTCCTCCTCAAGTAAAGAAAATATATAATTTTTATTTTCAAGTAAAAAATTCTAGATTCCTCAGAGTACAGAAGCAAGCAACTTAACATTACTACTTTGTCCTATTCACCCCCACTGAACATGGAGACAAAAGCTCACTGTGAAGGGAGAAAAAAACATAGTCTCAGGGGGTGTGGGATGTGTGTGGGGTGAAGCATTTCATTGCAGTAATTTTTCGTGTCGACAGATGTTGCAGTAGCGCGCACAATTACCCCCATTTTGGAGCAATAAAGAGCTGGAAAAGTGTGTAGTATATATATTTTCTCAAGGACTTCAACTACATCGACATGTGCAATTTTAGTGCGCTAGATCCGAGGGACTCTGTCTCATCATTCCGTCAAGCAGATTATTCCATAATTACAAATTATTGCCACTCGTTTCTTGATACTCTCAGAATACGTTATATGACTTGGAAGAGTTTTCTTTTGAGGGATTTTCCGCATTTTATTTTTACGGGTATTTGAAAGTTAAAGAAAATTGCTAAAATATTTAAATAGTTTTTTTTAAGTATTAAAGATATTTTCTTTTTAAGTTTAAAATGTCTTTTAAAAGAATATTCGAAAATTAAACTAAGGAAAACTTTTCCATGTCATCTAATGTATCCCAAATATCACGATCAAGAAACGAATGATATTTATATAATAAAAATATTTAATTCTTTAAATAAAAATATTTAAAAATTGAACTAAAATAAAAAAGAATAAATATTTGTAAGGTTAACAGTAAGGTTTTCTGCAAAGATTTCAGTAAAAAAGAAAGTATCAACTTTTCGAAAAAATTAAGCTTCTCAGCGTAACAAAGAAAGAAAGCCAAAATTATTACAAATAGAAAGAAAATTGTTAAAAAGAAAAGAAAAGTGCCCCAAAATATTATAAATTCTTCTTTGTTAGGAGTAAGAAAATTGTTTGAATGAAGATTTATTAAATAAAGAAATTCACCCACTTCCACTGAGGAAGGTCCGGATGAGGTTTGAAAGCTTTGGGAAGTAAGCGTACTAATTAAAATAGGAAAGGGAAATATTATGCAGTGACGTATTACTTTTCTGATTATATTTTAGTTTATTTTCAAGTGTTTGAGGACAAAAATTAAATAAACTTCAACTGTAGCAGAAAGAAGGTCAACCATGCATTTAAATTTAAAATTCACAAACTACACCAAAAGTCCTTTGAAAGCTTCCTTGTTAAATTCACCGCAAAGTCCCCACTCTGAAGTTTTCAAGAGAAATCATTTAAAATTAATTTTCCACAAAAGGATATTTATCCAAATACACGTTCATGGTACTGATGTGGAAATTTCCCATAAATAAACCTCCTGCTTCAAAAAGGCACTCTTGGGATGTACCCCCCCGGTGGTGTGTAGGGATGCGACATAGAAAATATTCACCGAGACAGTATTGATTGAGGTCCTTTCTATGACATGGAAATTTATGCAACTTGTCCTAATTAATTTGTATTAGGATGTGGCGTGGGTGGAAGGCATCTTAGTGGGTTTCTTGAACCCCTTAGTCTGAGTGACAACCTCTCGTGTGTTGATCCATATTTACCCTGTTTACGGTTAAATAACCAATCCTCCTCATGATGATGTTTCCCAAGGAGCACAGAAGGATGAAAGGGATCCAGAGGTGATAGAATCCCCAAGAATTATTGACACTCTGTGGTTCTCAATGGCAAACCCAATCAATTTATAGTCCCATCTAGTGCATATTATTTGCTAAATTGTGGAAGATACGCACATACATCTCCCCCACTGTGGGGAATGTAATGTCCAATGATTAATTTAATACAACTATATCTATTTTGGCATAGACGACATTCTCCTTGTTTTGTCAGTGGTCTGAGGCGGTAGTGATGGGCGGAGGTGGGCTTTTCTACAAAATATACTCTGCAAGAGAACGAAAAGCATTTTGATTTGTTGGCTAAGCCTGAAAAACGATACGTGAGATACGGGGGTGGCAAATAGGGGTTGTTATGCTGTCTTTACTCGTACTATTGCGGAATCGATAGTTCAGATTAGACATCTGCCTGTGTGTGTGTGTGTGTGTCTGTGTGAGTTGGAAATGGACCCAAATCAAAATTAACTTAATTGGGGGTGTCTATGGCTATGTGGGCTGAGAGTTGTGGCTATATGTACTTAAGGCTAGCCAAACTTCATCTAAATTTTCACAAATTCTCAATCATTGCTATGCCATGCAGACTCCCATATGCTTAGGCGAAGGTGTACAAAGGAAGGGGGTTGAAGCTGTATGTCACAGAGGTCACATACATTCCTTCTGTACCGAATAAATTTTACACCACCCTTCCCAAAATTCAAATGGTTGGGATTTGCAGCTGAAACGCAAAGTGGATTCTGGGGATGATGGCGCATTGTCTGCCGTATATTCCCCAAAATTCTGCTGCTATTGTGCATCAAAAGGATCGAAATACATACCCCCCTATCCGTATCTATTGTCTTCCCGAAATGTCCTAGCACACATGAAAAATTGCAAACGTACTTTGAGATTTATCGACACTTGCATTGGCATCGATGCTCACATTTTGAGATGCTTTCAATGCCTCCATTGGCGCTCAATTGGGCTGTATGAATGACATAAATAATTGCATTTGGGGACAAATTGAAATGTCTGCAGAGAATTATCTCACAAGCTAAATGACACAACTTTAATGAATTTACTAATAAATCATTGAAAAATTGACAATTTCAGCTTTAAACATATTAAAAGCTCCTGAAAGTTTTCTCTTTGCAAAGCTTTATTTTAAATAAAATTTAAAGAGCGTTGCAAAACAACTAAATTCCCGGATTTTTATGCGATTTTATTGGATAAAATTAGTTGTCGATTAATTTATTGAAAATTGTGCCCAATTTACGGATCAATAAAACATATTATTATCGTATTAATTAAAGCTCACAATACAGTAATTTAGCATTACAGTGGGACCCATTACAGTACAACGACCACTTGGTTGAGCTACTCTCGCGCATTGAAAATAATGAGTGTGAAGAGTACATCCGAGTGGTCGTTGTACTGGGGTCCCACTGTAATTACCTTTCAGTGCCAATAGAATGTTTAGTATTGAAAGTTATATTTTGGTAATTTGGAAGAATGGTATTTTAGTGCTTTTGTCAATGAAATTTATTCATAAATTTGATATAAATCAAATTTATCAAATTCTAATTGAAACCCAGCTGATTTATTCATTAAATAGTCATTGGGAGCCAATTTGAGGGAAAATTTCACTAAGGGGCGTATTTATACATCTATTCAAGGAGAAAAGTTTAGACATATTTTTGACTGAAATCAGTTTTTTGCATTTTCTGGCTCTCCTGTTGATTTTAGAGCAAATCTGAATGGATTTTTGGGTCATCCCGTACCCGCAGGTTCGTCGATGAGCCTGATCGATATGTGCCAAAGGGAAGTTCCAACTCCAAAAAATAAGAATTTTCAATTTTTCCTTTGAAGTTTAGACATATTTTTGACTGAAATCAGTTTTTTGCATTTTCTGGCTCTCCTGTTGATTTTAGAGCAAATCTGAATGGATTTTTGGAAATATTTTTCTGATAAAAGGCAGAATTTTCTGATCAAAAGATTTGATCCATGTTGACGGTGTGCGAGGAGGGAGAACAATTTGACCTACTTTTTCTCAATTTTATTTTCCATATAGGGCAATATTAGGAGATGTTTTTGTTGGAAATTTGACGAAGTGCGCGCGGAAAAGTGGGGGTGAGAGGGTGTGAATTTCAATTAAATGGCATGGAAATAAAAAGAGGCAAGTTAAGTGATATTTTATTTGGTGTTTGTGCAGAAAGAAATCTCACGTGAGGGGGAGTGGTTGGCAGAAATCTTGGCATCACAACATGGAAAATTGACCTTTCTCTGTGCGTTTGCCCACACCCCCGGGGGTCCCTTGTCAGTTGGTGTGACACTCCCATGGGGACGCCAAGTGATTCCTTGGTCACAGATAAATATTGCACAGACACACCGAAGGGAACAATGATGAAGAAGGAAAAAAATACACCATCAAATATTTATCGAGTTGGGATTCAGGGGCTGACTTTTTTTCTCTCCCTCACACCACCCTCAACTCCCGTGTAGGGGAGATCCCTCCTGGGTTCCATGGGAGAGACAGTAAAACACAATCTGTTGACACGTCAACTTTATAGCGTCCTAAAATGAATCAGAATGATTGTCGTAAATTGAAGAGAAAGACCACACAACTTTCCCACTCGCACCCCCCGTTTTCATCTCACTGTCAGGCAGTAAACTTATCTCAAATGCCAATGAAGTAATGAAAATTGTGGAACTTTTTGAGGGTGTGACTTTTGCACCCTTCCCGGGGGGAAAAAAGGGTAATGAAATCCTCTTAATTTTTCCCAAGTCAATTGATGGGATGAAAAGGAAATTTGTTTTAATTTTTCCCCTCCCTCAAGCAATTGATTTTTCCTTTTTTGGGTATTCCTATTAACGATCAAATACCATCGTAATTCAAATTGTTGAGATGCCAGAGAGTCTGCTGTGTGGAGTACATTACGCGGACAATACTCAAAGAAATATTTTCATATACTTTTGAGAACTTTGAGAGGAAGAAAAAATATCTTGAGAATCCTTATTTAGTAATTTTGATGAGTCTCTCTGCGAAATATATATAACTGTGAGAGCTTTTTAAGAAAACTGAAAGCTCAATTAAAGCTTCTAGATTTGAATAATTTGATTATTATTAAGGAAATTCCTTTTCTCAACCAGAAGAAATATAAATTTTTCCTTCAGTGTTTCTGGGGCCAAAGATTTTACGAAATAATGGCCATTTAATGAAGATAATAATTCAACATTGAATCCTCGTTCGTCCTTGGCACTTGATGAACTCAATTCGCCACTCCATCCCTATTTTATAAATTCCTATGCAGCATTTGAGGGTGGATGGAAGACAAATGGTGGATGAGAAGAGATGAAGGAAAATTCACGCATGACTTGAGATAAATCAACTCTCGTGACATCTTAAGGTTGATTCAATCGATTCTTGGGAGTCATGCGAAAAATTTATCTCCCGTCTGCTGAAGTTTTTTTTTTATTCCACCCAGCAACACTCTGTCCACCCCGAGAGTCTGTGTGAGGCATTAAAAGACGATTCGAAGGGAGGTTTTTTTCTGTGGTTTAAATTTAAAACCTTCGTGTTGGGGGTGGGAGTTTATTCGTCAACATGGTCGTTAATTTGTTGATTCAGCAATAAAAAAAAACGACACGTCGTGATGGCTGGAAAAAAACCTCAACAATTAATCAATGTTTGAAGGAGAGAAAGTGAAGAAAAAACATCTTGTAGGGTGATGGGATTGCTGCACAAATTTGCAGTGGATTTGTCTCTGTGAAAATAAATAAAACAACACTCGTCTTGCAAACGTTTGCGCTGGCTAAACAAGAAAGTCCTCCGTGTGACCACAAAAAGATGGTGAAAAATTGAGGGTAAATCGAATGTGGGTGGAAAAAGTATGTGGAGTTTATGTTGTACAGACACACCCGAGATGGTGCGGTGGTTCAGTGTGATCATGTGGAGGATGTATTGAGCGAGGAAGGCATGGAGAAAAAAGAGGGAAGCTTATATAGCAAAAGGACTTTCGCCCGAAATCACATCGAATGTCGCCCTGACGACGACAAGCTAAGTGCAAATGCCGATAAAACATTTGATTAATGTGGGTGTGACACGATTTCGTGACGAATGATCCGCACAGACAACAAATAAATCATTAATTCACCATAAACCGAATGAGGAACCCGGCAACTCCATCGTCCAGCAGTGGGGACGCCTGGTGTGCTATATAGTGCTCTTTTGCACCGCACAATCCAACCCCCTTTCCTTGCTCCCCAAAACTGCCACCAAATCTCCATCATAACCACACAGAATGGCACAGAATGAGGTGATGAGAAGGACATTTTAGTATGCAAATATTCAAATTTGTTTCAATAAAATCCCCTTTGCATTGCCTAGAGGAGAGCATAAACATTACAGAGGAAAAAACCCCAACATTACTGACCGTGAGCTTTGAAAATTACCGCATTATCCTCGAGAATTTGGTCCACACTTTTTATTTACCCCCAAAAAAAATTATTTCTAAACACCATTATCTTCCGCCCTAAGCAATTTTTTTGCCTTGGCTTTCGGGGGAATGGGGGGATGATGTTGCCTGGGCTTGGTACAATAATGTGGAGTGTGGTGGAATTTTAATGAAAACTCATCGTGTACCCACTGCCTGTGACGTTGGGGTATTAATTCTAATTAGAGGATCCCAAATCCTCCCCTTAAACGGGGTTAAATTCAAAGTCGTGTGTGCGTAATTCCATAGTCATCGCATTCTAAATTGCTCGCAAAGCCCCGGGCATTTCGCATGGTTTGTTGCCCTTAAAGTTGCGATAGTGTAAGGGGAGGAAGTAGGGGTGATGTGATGGGCTTTATACATCAAAATGCATAAAATCTAATCGATGTGGAAATTGACCACAAAGTACAAATCCCAAATATTCGGGAAAATGTTTAATTATCTTCCCTTTGTGGAAATTATTGTTAGACTAAAATTAAAATATACATATATAAATCGCGAAGAAAATTGTTTTCCATATTTAGGGGTGAATTGGTGGTGAATTGACTGAGTTTTTGAGTTCAGAAACATTTGAAAATGTTCTCAAAAAGCAACCCAATTCACCCATAATGATTGCTCTTATATGTATAGTGCAAAATCCCCTTGAAAGCTCTTAAATAACAGCCGTGAAAGCTTCATCGTTTCCTGCTATTTATGTGTATTTTATCGATTTTCGTAATTGCAATTTATGTACAGAGAATTAATTGTAACACTGTCAAGTTGTTTTGCAACAATAGAAAATGTCGAATTCATTGCAAGGAAGCTTGTTTTATGTACACAAATAGAGAATATATTATTTCTAAGACATCTTTTTTTGTCACTGTATTTGCAACCTTCTGGAAAATAACTTTTGAAAAGAAAGAAAATTCATGCGAAAAGAAAATTAATTCCGTAATTGATTCTTTGGAAATTCTTTAGCTTTTCTTGGTAATATTTATTTAATTTTTTTAAGAACGAGGCCGTGAGAAAAGCTCAAATTATCTGTCCTACATATTTAGAGGAAGTCTAAGGAAATGCGAGAGTGCAGCTTGTTTATTTATAAATATTGTTTACTATTGGATAAATATACGGGGAGTATGTCGTAAACAACAACACCCACTCCCTCCACGAAAGACGCTTGAAAGCTTTTTTGGCGAGGAGTATTTCTCCTTGACACATTTAATAAGAATTTGGCGATCAGTCACCCCGTATCCATCACTGCGCTCGTGCTTCTTTTCCATGGGAAAATTGGAAAATTCAATAAATGGCACGAGTGTGTCCTTAAATTTTAATGAAGGGATATCTTTTTTGGAGTATTCTGCCCATGAAACACAAAATTTTCTATTAATTGCGCTGAATGCGAGAGACAATTTATTGCGCCATCCGCGGCAATTTAGGCGGAAATAAGTAAATTAGATAAATTACTTCTTGTGCAATATATACATTATATCGCACAGCTTTATGATAAAGAAATATTATGGGGCTGAGCAATTGGAATTAAGTGCGGGGGTGGGTGGACGTTGTTAATCAAGGAATTCCTTCAACTTGAAAATGAATGAACACACAGAAGTGGAAACTAACAGCAAATGGACTCCTTGTAAGAGAAAATGCTTTTCCTTAGCGATGTAGAACGTAAAGTATATACCACACCGACCTCTTTCCACGAAAGTTTATTAAATAAACTCTCCCCCATCTAATCAGAACTCATCATATTTCCATCAAAGCATCTGTGAAAGCTGTTGAGATGATTTTCCATGCTGAAAAGCTCTCTCCCTGTGCATGAAAGTCAATTGGAAAATCGTGTAATTGCTTCCGTTTGTGGCGCAAAATGGAGGAGAGATTCTTCATATAGACGTTCAGGAGGCATATATAGCTCAAGCTCAAAGGGAGACGTGGCAAGGTATTAATGAGGAAGCTTTTCATTTGAACAAGATGCCACATCACCCACCCAGATTATCTTTTCGCTTTTCTCCCCCAAAATCCAAACACACCGCACGTAAACTCCGTCGTATTTTCCGCCCATTCTCCCCCGCATGGGAAACATTCTCAAAACGAAAACACATTCCGAGATATATTTCCTCGGTGATAGGAAAGTCCTATGAGTGGCGAGGAGTTAAATCGCATGATTTGCTCTCTATGTCAATCCAAAAGGGTTTAGAATTCTATTTCCAAGGATATCCCTCTATAAATAATTCCACACATTACATTGCTCCAATTCCACCATCTTTCCGTATTTGAGCTGCACTCTCACAAATACTTGTTGAAAATGGGGTAAATATGGTACTTCTACCGACAGGAGAGAGCTTTAAGAAAGCTTTCCAACAATAATATTTAAACTGAGAGGAATAGCGATGCTTTATTCATCCAGAAACGTCAGCCTAGAATTGATAGATTTGTTCAAATGAATCCTGACAACCTTTGTTAGAACTTTCGAAGCTTTTTGAATGATAAAATATACATAGGTACTATTTAAAGCTTTTACTGTACTATATTATGCTATTCACTTCCCGCGAAAAGCTTTCAGGTCATAAAAAATTTAGAAAATAAGTAATTTTAACAAACCTGCTCACCCCTATTTACCCTTCTAGATGGAATATCCAATGCATTTCTTCACTGAAATGTTAACCACAGAGGAAATCGACTAAAGCATGGGGAAATCCTTCAGTACAGGATGTCTTCTTTATAAAATTTAATTTCCAACCCCGGGTGGTTTTTCTTACTCAATATTGTGGGAAATATGCAAATTAAACTGAAATATTTAATGCATTCATTGGCAACTAAAACACACAAAATATACATGGGCAAAAAGTTGAGCTTTTATCATTTGGCAAAAGCGCTCTATTCTGCACCACAACACACGATAGGGAATAATTTAATAATTGAATAATTAACAAGACACATGTGCGTAATAAAATAACCCAAAATTCAACCCTTAAAATGTTTAATTTTCCGTACTGCAATATTTACAAATTATTTGCAAAGTACACCACACGAAAATAAGCCCAAAATGCATCCTCCCTTTCCATGCTGGAGGGGATGCAATGAGGTGTTGGTTGTATAGGATATATTTTGGTTTGGTGTGACCTTTTTTTAGCCAGGGAGGAGGGTGTTTGGATGAAAAACAGCGACAATAAAATTTAATTTGGTGGAAAACAATAACAATAATGGTTTAATTCGTTTAATTAATGAAAAGCACTTTCAACTTTTATCGATTCCAAGTAAATAAGCAATTTATTTGGAAAATTCGATGTATGGGATATTTGCACATAAGCTGATGATTAATCAAGGGGTTTTTTTCCAGGCAAACTCAAAGGGAGTTTTTTGTGGTATTTTCCTGATCAATGTCAAATATCATTTAATTTAAATCTAGATTTTCATTTAAAACTTTAATCAGTTTTTTTTTTCATAAAATTAATGAAAAATTTAAGATGAATTGATTGAATATTCATTAAAGAAAAAAGCTCAGAAGGGGGTCTCTTCATTTAATCAAAAAATTATTGTTTTAATCAAAAGAACATTCTGTATTTGATCAGAGAACCTTCAATTCGATCAAGAGACTAGTTTAAATTGATTATCCCTGGTCCAGCAAAAGCCAACATTTGTCGGTCATTCTTTATTCCAATCATTGAGGAAAGCTGAAGAACAAAAAAAAGAGCTAGAATCAAGAAAAGAGAAGGAAAAAGAGCGAAAAGCACTGACCTGGATTTTTCTTTCAGATCATTGCGTGAAAACTTACTACCTTACATTTCCATCCGCGCTGTTTCATTCAATTTGCATTTCTCTCAATAAATTTTTCCATCCATCTCTCCATTCCACCGCCCTTTGATGAATCACATCACTTACTATACTGCAAATGGATAAGTTTTAGTCTCTTTCAAAGGCGAAATCGTCTGTGGATGGCTTCGTCTGGGAGTTCCCATCTCTCTCTCTCTACAAATAGCTTAAGTGAATTTTACATGTGTTCCCAATGGGAGCTTTTTTTATTCTTCCTCAAACGTAATGGACGTAATAAGATTGTGCCCTATTTGTGTTTTATTTATTTTAAATCCAACTGAAAAGTAGGTAAAACTTTCACACTGTGAGCTTTTTTCACTTCCTGGAAAATACTTTTGAGCATTTTCCAAGAAAAGCTTTTTTTGCACAATGTTGAAATCAATTATTTACATAAGACAAAAATTTATGAGACTTTGTACATAGCACACAAAATATTTTCTTATTTCTAGAAAAGAAAATTAAAATATTTTTAATGAAATTCCCAAAAAATTCCATAAATTCTCTCTGTATTTTGTACATAAATGTGGCTTTATGTACAAGACAGGGATGGATTGTTTGTGCAGGGAAAATGTTGCATTTTGAGCATAATTGGTTTACATTCATTTCACAACAAAGCATTGTGCTTTGCACTAATTGAAGCTTTCCCGGGGTTATTGAATGGAGCGAAACCCACCTGCGGAGTCTCAAATGCCAAGGCAGCATTTACCCAGGTATTTGTTCGCAGTGATTGGACCAAAGGCAAAGTTTGCCATTGCTGATTGCTCCTGAAACTTTGGGCATATGCCAAAGAATGTCTCTCACTGCAGCAATGCATCAATATGTGGTGAAATATGAGGAGAAACAAATTTATCATCTTTCGCATTCTTCTGTATGCCATTTTGGGGCTTCCGTTTAGAATGAGCTTTCTCGAGCTTTGGAGCTTTTGCAATTTATCATTCTTGCGAAATGTGATCAAATTGCCTCTTGAGAGCATCTAACAAAGTATTTTAATGTTGAAATAAATTGAAAAATTACTAAATTGATATCAGATTGATAAATCTATTAATTTTTTTAAAATTATTTTCTTAAAAGATGAACAGATTCGGTTAAAGAAAGAATTTTAGAATTTTTTTCTGTTTTAAAAAAATTTTCTACGCGATTTTGAAAAGATACGTTACAAAAATTTCAATAAACTCTTGTAGATTAATTCATTTCAAAGCTTTTATCTGCTTCTAAATGTCTAAAAAATCCCCAATTTCACAGAATAAATAAAAACTCAATAATCTCGAAGAAAAATTTAGATTCTGAGACGTGGCTCTTAAATCTCCTGAGGCAGAGCAATAAAAACCCAATGATTTGAAACATTTCTCACCTTCGGCTATATAATCCCAGGTTGTAGCCAAAACATTTACACAGCGTGTTAAAAATAATTGAAGCTATGCTATGTGCAATGCTAAACGATAGTTTATTTAATGGGGTCATTTTGCTGCAAGTGCCCACACGTTGCTTTTGGCACACAAGAAGGAAAAGTCATGAAATTCAGTGTGAAAACTGTCATTGACTTGCTTTAAACTTCTCTCTCTCTCGTGTGGAAAACCTTAAGAATTTATATATATAGCATCAAATGTCGAGAGGTTGAAGTGGCAAATGCCGTAACTGTCGCCGTTTTCTTAAATTCCCCAATGTAAAGGACCGCAACCCCGTTGAAATGGGGGCTGCACTGCATGGTGGTGGGGGTGTAAGGATTTTAATATTAAACCACGAAAATTAAATATATCGGGATCTTGGTTGGAAAATTTAATTATCAAAATGTCACGAATTCACCGATGTTACAGTGAAAATGAGAAAGGCGAGGAAATGGCAGGGAGGGTTGTGTGCAAAATTTCCCCGACGAATTCACTAAAATTTTCTCTCCCTCATCTCTGCGTGGTATTGGGCGTCTAATTATTTTCTAATCTCTCACCAAGCGAAGAAACTAATAGAATTAAAATTTCTGCGTGTTCTCGAGGAACGTGGAAATGTCGCTATGTATACCTTTGCTATATATGTATGTAGCATAGGAAATGAATGGTTAAGGTAAAAGGGGGGAAGGTAAGAATGTTTAGTTAAATTTCTTTCCCTTCATTCATGAGAATAAATTGTGAAAATATAGCTTTTCATTTATCTGCATTTTCTCCATATTTATGCTTTGAGGCTTTATTCTGCTCAAAGGCGATCAATTAAAAAAAATTCTCTTACCTGCACAAATAAATAAAATAAAAGAAAATATAAATAATTCTCCTTGATACTGTCGAGGACGTCAAGAATGTACGAGTAATTTACAACAATTTAAACTTTTCACTCCTTCAGTATAAATAATTAACATAAATTCATTCTTCCAGCATAAGTTATTAAGTCTTTTTTTCTTCCTCAAACGTCCCTTCAACATCACAGACTCATTGTGATTTTTTTCTTCTTCAAAATGTTTTAATGAAGATTCTCTACTGAATAAGTAAAGTATTTCTGATGTCATGACAGTTGCCTGTCTTCATACAACATTTATATATTTTACATCATATGTATGTACTTCGGCATTGCGGAAAAGTAAGAATTCATTTGTCTGCCACATTCATGGGTAAAAAAAATTCCATGTGACAGAGGGGGGTGGTGGGACTTTTTTTGCCCTTGTCACTTTCCATTTTAGAAGGAAGAAAGTTTTCTCTCGGGCCGCGCGTCCTCACCGGGAGAAAATTAAAAGACAACACAAATTCTCTTGTTGAAATGAGAAATTTTATATAATTCACTTTTTAGCATTTTCTCGAGGAATTTTTCCATTTAAATTTCCCACCCTTCGTTCATTCAAAGCACCCCAAACAGCTACCCCACCGTCCCTCCCTGAAAACTTGCTCGCGAAAGCTCTCTCGTGATTGTGCAGAAAGCTTTAATTCATTTACCACATTTCACTTTATTGTCTCCTCTTTGTGAATTGGTCCTCGCCTTGTTCTCGGTGTGGTGTTTGATGTGGGACCAAGCAAGAGTGTGAAATAGGGTATAAAAATAAAAAAAGCTCATAGTAAATAATAAATAAAACATTCCACACCGGAAAGCCACACCAAATGGCCACAAAGTTGGGAGCTATCCCTTATTTTTTGACGATGGAGACATTTCCATTAATCCCCGGGCGGTGTGAGGGGTTTTCCCCCAGCTTCCCCGTTAGAAATTACTGGAGAGGAAAGCTTTTTTTCTGCCTCCCCTCTCCCCAGGCAATGGCCTCAATATCTGGGGGCGAAAACACCACATTTCAGGAAAGGGGGACTGCAAATGGCGACAAATTCCAGATACTACACCAAAAATATAATCGCTCTCACCACCACACTTGAGATGATATTTGGGGTGTGCCTATATTTTGCTCTATATGTACAGAAGGGTGCTACAGAATTGCACGCAATTTATTCGTATGGTCCGGGGTACTCATCGTTGAGCTTTCCCCGCAAAATTGCCTTCGGAGTCTTTCTCCTGGGGGAGCCTTTGTGACACTCTACTGGCCAACATCAGCTCCTGGCGCCGCTAGCAACCATCCCGGGGGCTTGATGGGTAGGGGGTTAGAAATGGCGCCGCTTACCAATCTCGCCCCGCAAAAGGGAAAATTTTTCAAGCCGCCCCAAGCACCATGGAAAACCGATGAAATTTGATTAAACTTTTAATGACTTCATTTTATTTTCACTTAATTACAAGCTACGCCACTGCCTTACATCCCAATTTATCAAGGGCAGTGGCAAACAATTTCAGTGTTGCCCTCCATCACACAAACATCACAGGAAGAATTTTAAATATTATTCAGCATTTTAAGGATTAAAACCTTGATGAATTGAGATTTTTAACTAAGGAATAGTAAGAAAATTTTAGAAGCTCTAAAGGAAAAGAAAAGGCCAAAATATGAAAATTTTAAAGAATTTTTTTAAGAACAAAAATAATTTTAATAGAACTTCAAGCAAATTTTTTAAATTTTCTACTCCAAAATTAACTCGAAAATTGCTCTTAAAATTCCACGAGCTTCTTCCGAGAGGGAAAGTAAATATATTTTTCAACAGTTTTACCTGAATTTTCCTTATTTTATTGAATATTCTGAATATGAGGGAATTCTTAAAGGAACATTGACTATTGAAAAATATCAACATTAATATCATAATATCGTCATTTATAATTTGAAAAATACAAAGATTTTGTATAAAAAATAATTATTTCTAGTAAATAATAATTATTTTGAATTAAAACTAATTTATTTCCATAACAATCAAATAAAATAATTCAAAAATTCAAATAATCATCCGATTATTTGATTATTTCTTATTCAGACAAACATCCCATATTTTCCACAACAATTCTATAAAGAAAAGCACCAGTTTCACAGATATATTTCCTGAAAATAATCTTAAATGAGAAGAAAACTTTCAAGAAATCTTTTACCAAAATTGATATTTAGAATTTATTTTTCTTCTTTCTTTACAACTTTATTTTCTTCTCTGAAAAACATTTTTCTTTTTCATTTCTATCTCCATCAAACAGTCCGATAAATGATCCAGATTTTTTCTTAAGAAAATAAATACAAACATTTCATCATATTTACAGAAAAGCAATATTGAAAATACAGCAAGAAAAAACACTGTATAAACCCCCAATATATTCCCGAAAGAAAATTCCTCATTTCAGTCTTGGGAAAGTCTTGTTTTTTTTCATGAACAATTCATTGGAGTTTTTGTGCACTAAAAGCTTTGCAAAAAGGAATTTTCTTTCGCAATTCAAAACCCAATAACCCGAATCCCGCATTCATGTTTACTCTTTTAAACTTTCTCTCTGTATACATATGTGTGCTTTTTTTGGAGAGGAGATGAAAAAAAACCAGCCTCTGTAGTTGGTTGCAATTCAAACAATAAATAAATGAAAACTCTCGGGTGAATTGAAGCTGTGCTCAGAATCAGTTTGCTCGCACCGGTATGTGCGAGGTTAGAGGGCTTAATTTATGAGTTGCACCTGGAAAATGCTTTGCAACTTTAACATGAGGGGTGATTGCTGAGAAAAATTACAATGTGCTTCCGGCCAAATGCAAGACACAAACACACACTGGCTGTGTGTAAAAGCGCAAGTGGCCGGTAGTGATGGTGTGTATAAAATTTAATCAAAATTTGCATTTATTACTTCCCGTGTAGTTGAGAGGATAATTAAAATTTACGCGAAATTGAACACATTTTTCATGGAGAATTACAGGGTGGCAGTTTGCTGTGCTATGTAGCAGAAATTAAAGCCTCTCTCGTGTACAAAAGTATTTAACACGGAGGCATGCTAATAATTATTAAATACGATATGCATTTTGTCACTTTTCACATGCCAGGGCGGCTTCCAGTGGGCGTTTTTAGCTTTACATCACGTAGTATTATTTAATTTTCCAACCCACCCACTCTCCCCTATTCATCGGGGGAGGTAGGTGGGGGTGTGTGTGTGTGTCTATCATTCGATGTCAAAGGGGGGTGTATGCGCGAGCGTTTTTGAAAATGAGCTCTCTGTGTGAGTTTGGTATGTTTTGAAAAGATTAAATTGTGGCAATACACGCTGCTGGGATGTGGCATTTAACTCTTTATATATGGGAAAAGGTTGACTAAGTGCTTGTGTGTAATCAAGAGTACGCGAGAAAATACATTTACTTTTATTGATATCATTACAGCGCGTACAAACTGCGGGGTTTTGGTGTGCTTTTACATGCGTCCCATATTACATGAAGTAGAGCGAATGGAGCTTTCACTCACTGTCGCTTGCGAAAATGCCCTAAATTGGCGACAGTATGGCAACTAGAAACCAAGGTAAAACCATTCCCTAACCCACACCCACATCTTGCGGGGGAAAACTGGGGGAGGAGATGGAGGCAGGTAGAAAACTCAATGAGATACTTGACGACAAAGTGGTGTCATCTTACACGCAATTCCCGTGCTTTTGCCGGTGGAAAGTTCAATTTTGCCCTTGTGTTATTCGATATTTGCCAACAAGTTATGTACATTGGTGGAGTTTGAATAGCTTTAGCAACTAGTCAGTTGTTGCAGATGCCACACACTGTATGCGCTTTACAAACTTTACATCATGCTGAGAGAGCTTGCAGAAAAAAAAAGTTCTCTCAATTGATGCTGTTTTTCAGTATGAATTTTTTTTGTTGTGGAAAATAATAAATCCACTCAATATGCGAGCTTTTTTTGCTGCATGGAAAATTTTGCAAAAGCTCCATTTTTTGTGTTTATTGAAGGAAAATTTAAAATCTCGTTTATTATTTTTATATTTGAATTATGTTGCTATGTATACTTAACAATATTTCAATTAAAAATAAGCCGGAAATTGAAAAGCTTTTAAACAATTTTAAGCCATAGAAGTGCAAGAAAAGCTTCTTTAAAAAATAGATAATTGGTTTAAATTGTTCTTGACCCAAATTTTTCCTTTCTACTATATTTAGTATGCTCAGCAATTTTACTTTGTTGACTTTGTGTTCATAAAAATTGCATAAAATGTTTCTTGTCTCTCAAAAATCTAAAGGATTCGGTTAAAGAAAGAGTTTTAGAATTTTCTGCGCCAAATTTCAAGAATATCGATCGAGAATTAATTTTTCTACTCGAAGATAGATTTTGTGAAAATTTCCTTGGAAAATCCGGCTTAATTAACGGATTCATTTTAAAATTAAACAGATAAACGAAAAAAAAATTCTCTTTGAAGCATCAAAGAAAAGCTTTCAAAGCTTTTCCTCCATAAAATTCTCTCTATTGAATTCTTAAGCATCGCAATATTAATTCTTTTCTGAAATCAACATAATTTTTTTCTCTCCATCTCAAATTTTCTCCCCAAAAAGGCACTCACATGTGCACATATAAAGCTTAAAAGAATTGACTTTCTCAGGACCAAAAAAAAATGTACCTCCATTGAATTTAAATCACAAGATACGAGAGACTGAATTTCACGAGAAAATTAATATGCGAAGCTTCTTAGAATCAAGAATAGAAGAGTTGATAAAAAAAATCACATACAAGCTGAGAGAGGAAAATTCAGCCAGACAGAAAATGCAATTTCCATCAAAATCACTGAGGAGGAACACTCAACATGTTCCAATGTACAATTGAATAAAATTCTCCCATCTGAAGATGAGGATTGGCAAAATTGAAATGGCTGAGGCAAATACATATATTTTTTGTCTCATCTATGTGGGGGGGGGGGGTGAAGGGGGGGGGGGGTGTATGTGTTTCGTATCATCACACCGTAATGTTTGGGATTTAATTGGGTGCTGTGAATGTACCTACCTATGCAGCAGATATCTGGGAGATCTGGGAATTCTCAGTGGGAGATGAGAAATATTTTTCATCATCATTAAACAGCACACATATACGCAAGGAGAGCAGGTGAATTTTCAGATAATTTCTCCCACAAAAGATTGCACGAGAGAATCAAAATTCTCCATTAGCAAATGCGCGCATGGAGCTTTTGCCGCAAGCTTTCCAATTCAACCCATATTTCCAGCAGACTCTCTTCAGTATGTAGCAATATATTTGGAGATTTTGTGGGATTCTCACGGTTGTGCTGTAAATATCAATGGAGGTGCTCCTTCAATGGAACTCCTTTAAGTTTTAGAAAGCACCTTCTTGCCCCCTCACCCTCTACAGCAGTTCAACCACAACATAGTAGGAGTATCATCTTGCAATCTTCCTTCATTCATTGGAAAAGAAATCACTTGAAAGTTCTATAAAGAGGCCCACAACATTCTATACATACATATATTTTCCCGGGGAAAAAGAAGGAACTTTCAAGTCTTACCTTACAGTTGGATTCCTTGGAAAATACGTGCAATAATTTCATATCAAATGAATCCCAGAAGGATGTAAAAGAAAATTCCTGCAAGTATATTGGGTTGCTCGTTGGAAGCTCTGATTCTTCTTATATACTTTTTGCTGCTTGCAGCTTTGCAATTTATTTGTAGTTCCATATTCAAGGTATATAGTTTCATTAGCTTTTCCAATGTTCATCGTGTTCCGATGTTGTACTACATAGCTTTGGTGGGATAGCAGGTACACGTGTAGTGGAAAATTTAATATTTCTCTTCTTTTTCAAAAATAAAAATCTTCATTGTGACTTTATGAAAACAATTTCATCATATTGCTGAATTTTTCTTCTCACATTCCGCGAAGATTGAAATTTTGACGAATTTTTTATTTTGAATTTTACAAGAAAAGAAAAAAGTTGTGGAGGAAATATATTTAATTTTTTTTCTCAAAGATTTCTACAGAGAAAGATGAATTGGTATTAATTTGAAACTAAATAGAGCAAATTTACCAGGTATGTGTATGTGTGTGTGAAAACTTCCCCACAAACCCCATTTTGCAGTAAAACCACCCTCATCAATCTCTCGTTAAATTTTTCAGTAATTAAGACTTCATTCACCTCCCAAAACGTGGCAACTTCATGATGCACTTTCTCTCTGATAGACTTGGTAGCTGTGGGAAGTTCTCACACCTCCCACTCCCCTCTCAAAGTAGCGCGCGCGGGGGAGGTTTTGTGTTTTACGGAAGAGTAAATTTCCGTGTGCAAGGCTTCTCAGTGTGGTTAGGATTGAGTATGTTTCTATGTTCAAGGGGGTTGAGGGAATTTTTCGGGGAGTTTACATAATTTATTTGGAAGTACTTCAAACTAACAACTTCCTAAAACATCACGGGACCCATTTGGCACCCACAAACCTCCTATACTGATGCACCGAATGGAGCCTCCCTTAACAAAAGGAGAACCCCCCCACACACACCCTACTGAACCGACGACAACCCGACATGTGACTGCAATCCCAAAAAGCTCCAACACATTTATTTGTTTGCAAAACTGTTTATTCAAAACTTTTCACACCACATAACTTCCGGGCGGTGGATTGTCTTCCGTCTCGCACATCCTATAGTACCCCCCCCCCTCCACCCACCCACCCATTCACCTTTGAGTTTTGAGTATATGTACAATCTCTGAGAAGAGGTGATATGCATATCGAGTGCATTTCCTCACACAGTGTACTCTCTCTGCTTTTCTAACAAAATAGTAGAATTCACTATATTATGTATTCTATATAGTGAATTGCAATGTGAGTGAAAATACGAGTGAGAAAGCATATTTTCTACTTACTGAGATAAGCAATTTCCTTTTTCCTGCTTCGCCAGGCAAGTTCCGTGTGCGAGGAGTTTATTTAGTAAGACAGAAACTCAATTGGGGGTGAGCTTTATCACCCCAATAGGTTTATTGTGTGCATTTCTAGCTCTGCCTGCAAAATTCACCAATCCACCCTCCAACAAAATCTATTCCACTTGCCAAGCAACAACATATACAAAACTCCCATCCCACAAACTCTCGGGAAAATTGGTCGTAAACACCCAAAAACCCACCTACACATTTAATTGCAATATCATTAAGGAAATTATCTCTCGGTTGTGGAAGAACAATGATATTTCATCTTAATTCCTGCAGGTCATTCTTCCCACAGGAGGAAGTAAATTTCCTCTCTTTGGTCAAGACCACATCGTGCGCGAGATTGAATGCTATTGTTTGGATGCTACAGCTATGTGGGGAAGGGTTTTCCTTCCACTTCACTTCTTCAACAGATTGTCATTCGATTTTTGAGACTTCTGTATTTTGCGCGGGCGGAGTTTAAGGGAGGAAATAAGAAAGAAATTGACATACAAGGGGTGGATGAATTCCCGGAAAATATGTCCAGAATGGTTCTGAATAGGAATTTAAGAAATAAAGGGCTAGATGTTCAATAATGAAAATTCTAAGATGTTCACAATTGAAATATTTAATTTAATCAAGATTTTTTTGCAATAAATTTTAAAATATTTTAATTTTGATAAGTTGTAGCTTTAGCCTTAGAACTTCAGACAATTTAATTCAAATTGAAATATTTAAAAATAAAAATGTGATTTCTAAAATCATTCATAACGCAAAATATCGCAATTTTCAACTCCTCTAAAAAAATTGAAAACATATTTTCACGAGTTTTTTCCGAAAAAAAATAATCAAAAATCCTGTAAATAGGGAAATTGTCAGAAATGATGACATCCCTTTTATTAAATAAATAAATTCGTTATAGTTCTTTAATTTTTATTAATTTTATCTAAATTTTGAATAATTTTCCGTTATTTTTTTTTTAATCTGATTCATTTTATTCTCACAGTTTCTTCTACATTATTAACTTTATTTATATTCCCGAAAATTCTCCCAATTTTCCACCCCTCTCTATGTTGAAATTCTTCCACTATGGAGACTTTTTCGTCACAATTCATTGGACCGTCAGCATTTCTTTTTTTCTTGCTCCTCTCTAAAAGGGATAGCTGGTAAAGAAGACGACGACGAAGAAGAAAAAAAAATGGCATGAAACGAAAAGTTCAAGAAGTCACTGGAAAACCATTCCCGGTCCACTTTTTTTCCAACCATCCGATGTGGAATTGCTGTGTGCGGGGGTGGGATGTATTGTATAGTAAATCTTTATCAGTAATAAATACACGGAAACAGTGTATTGTAGCTTCTCTATTGTTGAAAGTTTTTCGATTTGATACGTGGGTGGAATATTTATTTTTCCTCAACTGTTAACGCGATCTTTGCGCCGAATATCGCACAAGATATCCTTTTTTTCCTGCTTCTCTTTACTCTCTCGAGAGGCAGTCACAATGATTAGATATTCCTTCAACGAATTCAACACTGTACTTATATCTTGAATGAGATTTTATATGTTGCGAAAGGATGGTTTTGGCATTCACAAGTCGCGCCCCCGAGCCCTCCCCCGCAGTTTGCGTTGTATCGAAGAAAATCGTGGCGGTGAAGGGTTTCCGATGAGATATTATCTCATGGGGTATCCACCATTGTACACACACACACGCGAGGAAGAAGCCAAAAGCGAGATGGATCATTTCAGAGAAACATGGAGCTTCTTCGAGGAATCTTCAACCCTCAACGCCCCCCGCGTTAGGGGTGGGGTGCAAAAGGCAGTGCTCCCTTTTCGAATAGGGTCAATAAGTGTCTGTTTCAGTGCGTGAAACAATCTCTCTCCTTTCACCACGATAAAAATCCGATTCTTTGGGGCTTTTGATGGATACTTTCCTTACTCAGTACTAGCGAGATGGTGTATTTTTCCACCCAAAAAGCTCCCACACATCATGGGGATCTTCTTGGGGAGCTTTGCAGCAGAAATTTCTTCCACTCACTGTGAATTGCGAAATAGAATGAAGAAAAAAGTGAGCAAAAATAGCATGGCGAATTGCTTCCTTTCGTGGGGGATGAAGTTGAAAATGGTTGGGAAATGGAATTTGATTTTATGAGTTCTCTTTGATGGTTTTTAAAGGAGATATTTAACTTTTTTTTGTTCTACTTTATGTATTGATTTAAAAGGGGGAAAAACTAAAAATATTCGAAGCATAAAAAATGGAAAATTTGCCCCTTGAATTGAACATCGTATGATTTACCTTTAAACATCCTTAAAGGCGCCTTAACTGCACCATTAAAGGGAAAATAACTTCTTGGTTGAATTCAAGAAGAATTTTCCGCAGAATATAGAGTGTTGTTCCTTTTTGCATGAGAATGGCAGAGCTAATTAAAATAAGGAACAATAAATTCACAAAAGAAGCGGAAGGCCTCCGAAAAAGAAGGAAAAAAAAAAGTGAAATCTTTTCAGTGCGCACAAGTTGAAATAATTTTATTTTGTAAGTGCGAATGAAAAGGAAAAAGTTTATAGAGTATTTTCTTGTATTCACAGAAGTTTATATTTAATTAAATTCCTCCCCAATTGTTTTCACGTTTTTTTTCTTCTTCCTGTAAGTCGCAAAACACACTTTTATGTTTCCTCGTTTTTTTGTGTGTAAATTTTACTTCATCTTCCTGTTTTGAGAACAAGAAAATCCCAACTGCATTCTCCGTAGCTTTACACAACATTGATTTGAATAAAAATAACCAACTAATTGCATGAAGTAAAATACAATCATTATGTTTGTTTTTTTTTTCTCTTATTCATTTTGATGGAAGAAAATTAAGCAAGAAAATGCAAAGAAAATTGAAGGAAGAAAGTGTCTTACTCATACTTCCGATGAAGAAGAAAAAAACTCAAGCTTTTCTTATGTAAAACTTTATGTAATGCTATACCTTGCACATAACGCTCTCACTTGAAGTCTGTGAAAGCTCCACAGAAAGTTTTGCCGTGAGAGAGCTTTCTCAATCGATCCTTCTTCGCCCTTCCTACCCATTAAATGGAGATTTTCCTACTCATTTCACACTGTTTAATTTGCAAAAGAACAAGTGTAAGTCACTTTGAATGCCCTAATTAACACAATTACGCCACATAGAGACGTCAATTTTCTCCGGCATATTACATTTTATTCCATACCAAATAACATCCACCTCCTCCCCCCCTTGCGCTCCATCCTTTTCCCACACGCCAAACTCAATGAGAGAGCTTTTTCGTAATTACCTACCTCAAAATAGCATTTATTAAGCTTCTTAAAAAGGAATTTATTAAAAACTACTAATAGGATCTCATGTGGCATGAATAATGCGCCCAAAAATCATAAACATGTCCAAAAGAGAAAGTTCCACGTAATGGAATTAAATATCTATCTGTATTTTGCAAAATACAACACTCTCAAAATTTCCCTACATATATATTCTGTGACTAAATGAAAAACTTTTTAATGAAGCAAAATTAATTTGAGTACCATAAGCAAAAAGCTAGTTTCACATGATGAGCTGTAATTAAAATTTTCAATCTACCCCGCACGTCACTATTATATATTTTTTTCTTTTTTCAGAATAAAATTCCCATTTTCAGCATTTCCAATGAGAAAAAGCTCCGCGAAGGACATCCCGGGGAAATGGGAATGCAATGAGTACCATCCCGCCCCAAAGGTATCACTTGTTCGACTTGTTCTCACTAGTGTGGCTGGTGGTGAGTATTTATTGGTGGTAATTTTTCAGAGGGGAGATCCCATCGTCCTCCTTTCCCCCCCCCCCATGGGGGATGTTTTGTGCCCCAGTTTCATAGTCTCCACTTCTCTGTGTTAGCATCTTTGGGGGGTGAAGGTGGATGTGTTTATAAATGGGCATTGAGATTCCGATTGATTTGTTTTTTCCTTCCATTCATTCTCATTGAGAAATAAATTGCGCCAACAAAGGCGCTCACTCCCGCATCTCCTCTTCCTTCCCCGACCATTTTGGGGCTTTTCATCGCCTTTTTTTGCACCTCTCAACCGTGGGGGTGTAGGAGGCGCAGTATGTTTGTTCCTTGCCTTTCTCTATACTCACAATCTACCATGGAATGTGCCGCAAATTTTTCTTAACACCCTGTGGGGGATTTATTTAGTCAAATTTGAATTTTTCATCCAATATTTGAGGTAAAATTTACAAAATATTTTTTTTTGATTAGAAAATAATTTTAAAAAATTATTAGAAGTCAAAAGAACTTAATAAATTCTTAAATAATTAAAATTTTAGGTGAAATCTTCTACTAAATTCGAATAAGGTTTTTAAAGCTACTATGAGTTAGCTTAAGTTTTATAAAGCTAGGTTTTTCTTTTAAATGTTAAATTTATTTTTTTAAAGCTAAGTCTAAGGCTTTTATACTAGACTTAAAGTTTATTTAATCCGGCTTCCATTTTTTAAACCTGATCTAAGTTTTTTTTACGGTAGGCTTAAGGTCCTTAGGGTAGGCTTAAGTGTTTTAAGCTATGCCTTAATGTGTTAATCTTGATCTAAGGTTTTTAGCTGAGTTTTTAGACTTTCGTATTATTTTTTTTTAACTAGATTTAAGTGTTTTAGACCAGGTTTAAGTTTATTAAGCTGAATCTAACTATCTTAAGCTTTTTTTTGTTTAATTTTTAAGGCTAGGTTAAAAAATTTTAAGCTAGGTTTCAATTTTCTGAACTCTGCCGAAGTATTTCAGGTCAAGCTTTAGTTTTCCAGCAAAAAGCTTTAATTTTAAAGATATACCTAAGTTTGCTTTAGGCCAAGCCTTGGCTATTTAAGGCCGAAAAATTTTTATTTTTATTAAATAAAAAAATATTATTTCATGACTTAAATCTTAATTAATCTAATTTATATTTAAATTGAGTTCATATATTTTTTTTAGCGAATCAATCATTATAAATTTGAAAGTTTTTCTCAAATTAAAATTAATTTCTTACCTAAATTTTTTAGAATTTCGAGCTAGATTCTGTCCTACAAAATATTCTTTATAAATGTAAATAAAATTACAAAAAGTGTCTTAATTCTTTTGCAACAAAGTGTATTGCTAACATTCTCGACAATGAGAAAAACCACTAAAGCGCCCTCGAGTTGAGCTCTCAGCGTGTTGTGACTGAGCCTCCTCACCTAATTTCCCTCGCGGGGGTGGAAAAGACAAAGGGATAGCTTTTTTTTATACCCAACGTGTATGTACGGGAAGGTTTGGGAATTGATGGTGGGAGGGGTGATGGTTGAAATGAATGAATATTGAAAGCGCGCCTGAAAAGCTCCCGACTCGTTTGTGTACTTTGGGGTGTAACGAGGCATGGAAAAAATCACTCTGGGGAAATTGTTGGAAGATTTATCCGTACAGAGTATCACATGTGATACCCCCAGTGTGTTGGGGGTGGGAGGGTTGGCGCACACACGCCGTTTTTTGGGGTGTGGAGTGGAAATAATGAGAAGAAAAAGATTCTAACGTGCGAGAATGAATGTGAAATATATTGTGTGTGATTTGTTACCTCAGCAATTGTGGTGTTTTGACTTTTAAATATGATTTTTTTTTCATTGAGGGTGCCTTTTTATTTGCGCGGAGGTGGTGCGACCTCTAAAAGGGAAATTGGGCGGGGATTTATGGAGTTTCATCAAATTTATGGAATTAGTGCTTCCCTTCTTTGCGGGGAGGGGGTGAGTGAGAAATTTCCTTATGCGCGCCTTTTGGGTGCTTCCTTCAAAAGAGCCATAAAGCTCTCTCGCCCCCTTGTTTGGCGTGAAGGGAGGGCGAATGAACAACACACACAGAAAAAAAAGAAGGAACAACAAAGAGAATGGAGATAGGGTGCCCTGAATTGCCCCCATGTGGTCGCATATTTTTGTATTTTGAGCCTCTGCCACCATTACTCAATAGCATTCGCGGAATAAGTAAATAAAATACCAGGGGAGCATTCTTTTCTCCTATATATGTATGTGCTCTAGGGCCACAGATGGGTGTGGGGATGTGATGGGGATGGGGCGGGAAAAAGCATAATTCTGCACAAGGCAAAATGCCAAGTCGACATCCATATATCATTGTCCTATAGTGAATTCTCGATCATATATCACTCACTTCTTACCAATAAGTCCACTCTTGAACTGCAGTAGCAAATAACATTTACAAACAATTTGTAATTGTGCCCCATCCAGGGCTCTCCATCCCTTAAATTTTTCTCCCAACAGCACAAAATCATGTTTCCACGCTGGCATTGGGGATTTTAGGAGCTTCATGGAAATTCGACTTCCTCTTCCTGCTATTTTGCTTTGCACTTTATGCTTTACTATACATAATGTGCAAACATAGGTATCTGTAGAGGGATTTATTCCTGTAATCATTTTTATGCTAATAAATGAAGGTCAAATCCAGGGCAAAGGTCAGGCAAATGTTGTAAATTAAATGGTAAATTATACTTTTATTGATTCTCTGAACTTCAATCTGCCAACATTTGATTTTATAAGAATTCCTCCATACTAGCTATAAAATAAATATTTAAAATTTTTCATTTATTTCCTTTTTGGTGGATTCGGGAAACCATCCCAATGTTACCATGGGAATGTTCCTTATTCACTTCGCGGAAGGAAATTCTGTGAAATATTCATCAAATTGACTCTGAATTCACGAGAGAAGTTTTCCAAGAGTTGAAAACATTTTCCCACAAAGTATTTCTCCCAACGTCTGCAATTCAATGAAGTCTAATCCGCAATATTTGTGGATTCTCTTCGCATGAAAAAAAAAACTTTGTTCACGAATCAAGGTATTGGGCGGCAAGGGGAAACAAATCCCTTTTTTTTCGTGAGCTCTGAAAACTCCACCTGTGGGAAAAATTTTCGCGTGGTAAAGGAAAAAAAGATCGCACAAAATACTTGTGAGAGAAAGTTTTCCAACTGAGAGCTTTTGTTGGCAATTGATGAACTTTCCATCAACCTTATGGCAAAATGTTTTATTTCAATGGAATTTATTAACTCATTTTTCATCCCCCCCCCCAACCCCGTCGACACTTTTTTTTGACACGCCCCATAAAAATGCATTAAAAATCACGAATTTTTGTTGTGTGAGGAGTGACAATAAATGAGCTTTTATCATTTGGATGTGTCAAATATGCTGTGTGTCGAATAATAATCGACTGCGTTATGTTGTGTGCTTCAGTCGATAAATTAACAAAATATCTCCTCGTTAATTAAACGTGTGTTAATTGCAATTCAATGAAATATGTCTTTCAATAAACACCACCCTCTGGGAAATTTTTTTGTGTGAGAGAATTTTTTTTCGTTGTTGTGTAAGCAATTTGGGAGCTTTCAATGAACTTTGCGAGATGTTCGTCTCATTGGGAAGGCTGTGAAAATGCAAAAAATAAGTTTTAAAAGATTGGAAAGCGCAAAATTGTATAATATTTGTTTAAAAAAAGTCTATCCAAGGCATGAAGTCTATAAGAGTGAAAAACTCCCGTGAGAAACTCCTGAAGGCTTTAGCGCTTTAAAAGCAACGTGAAAACCGGGACAATGAACGCATTTTTTAGAGGATCATGCTCACGTGAAGTTTTTCTCACTTTTTCCCTACAAAAAGCCTTCGGGAGTTTATCACGAGAGTTTTTCACTCTTAGAGAATACAGCCCCAAGTCTTGTTTAACTCTTGAAAATAATAAATTTGAAAAATTCCTCTCGAGGGGAAATTGTTAGCAATAATTTTAGATGATTATGAGACAACATTTATCAATCTCTTTCAAAACTTTTCCGCAAATTTTTGTTTAAAAAGGGGAATTTTTTAATTAAATTTAATTTTATTATAATTTAAAAATATTTTAATAATAATTTACTCACGATTTTATAGTTAAATGTTAACGCCGCTAAAAAAATCCATCAAAGCAATGGGAGATAAATTAGTTAAATGGTCATTGCAGTAGTGGATAAATTTTGAATTATATACATCAAACAATTTGATGGATTTGTGGATATTTTAAAGCGGAAATTTATAGCAATGTGCTCAATCCATATATTTTGTGTAAAATAGTATACTGAAGGGGGAAATTGCATTAGGGTGATGTCCCTTTTTGGACTCTCCACCCCCTGCATTTACATGGAATCATATCAAATTGATATTGAATTACGAGACGAAACCAAGTTGTGGTCATTGGGTGTCGTTGGCCCCCTTTATTCATGCTCAACCCCTTTCTCCATGCGATGGCATACGGATGCCATTTTGGTGGGTGAGAGAAGTGCGAATGAGATGAAATGATGGGCAGCTTTGTTGGGGGTGGTGGTGGAGGAAATGTTATTTCTGTTTATCATTTATCAATACCCATTTGATCGGCACTGAGGTGTGTGGATTGGAGCTACCACCCAGGGTGGGATCAGGAGGTGTGCGAGGAAATTTACAGGAGGTAGGCTGAACCGTGTAGACGACACACGATGCGTATGTTCCATGTCCCCGGATGTTGTGCCTTCAACAAATCACATCCCTTACGGCAGGGAACAATGGTATGTGGGGCACTTCAGTGTCCCAATTCGGCCCTCATTGACCGGATATTAAACTCAAATTGAACCAGTTGTGATTTGCTCACAATTCCCAATATATATTTTCTCTAATTTATTATGGGGTACCTATACGACCTATACATATATATTGTATGCATGAGTGTATGTGTAAATATTTGCTAAAAACAATTTCATATCAACTTGATGACATGCCGAAATTAATTCTACACCCATCGCACAGCCTATACATAGCACATATATAATATAGTTCAAACACTGCCGGAAATGTTGGTACTTCCAATTGAAAATCTATCAAAATGGGAATTGATATTTCAAAGCGATTTGCCGCAGTTATATATTGATTTTTTGAAGAGTGTAACTTAATAGCTGAATGAACATTTTCGATGCACCCCATTGTACAATCCAAAAGGCAAAACTATGTAGAAAGCAACACAGAAGAACGTTTTGTAATACAATCTCGTATGTTGCTTGTGTGCATTGAAATTTTAACATCTTTCCTTTAAATTCCTTTAAATTCTTAAATAATTTAATTAATTACAGTGTAATTTAATAAATAAAGGTGAATTTAATATTATTCTCTTTATAAACGGAATAAAAGTGTTAATTTGGGGCATTTTTTTTTAACGAATGCATTCGCAATTAGTGGGTGGTAAAAGTACTTAAATTCTCCCACAAAGAAATTAGACAAAATTTAAATCTATTTCACAATTTCATTCTCATTGAGAGTTTCATATGCGCGAAAGATGCAGGAGGGGTGGTAAACTCGAACAAGGGTGGCAAAAGAGAGATGGATGATGATGAAGAATGAAGAAAATTCACACGAGTTGGAAGACAAATGATAAGAAATTCAGCAGCAAGTGCATTTCGTTTTCATTAAAATTAAAACGTGGAAATTGTTAATTTTCCTCATCATTCCACATTTCTCATCTTGACAAACTCTTAAGAGCATTCAATGTTGGCTCCAAGGAGTGGCAAAATGAACAATCTTCCATTTCTTAACAAGGGGTGTTGAAGTTGCTTAAAAATGGTGTACTTTGTGCTGCTTTCTTTTTATTTTTTAATAAAGTACAGACCATTTGTAAAAGTTCTTATGCTCTAATTTATTAGTCTTTGAATTTTTTTTCTTCAATTTCAAAATGAATATTTAGAGAGCTTGCAAGAGCTTTTGGAAAGCTTTCTGCTACAATTGGATTAATAATTTTATTTTTATTTGATTATTTATTTAAAAGAAAATAATTTAATTAAATATTGAGGAAAAATCGGAAAATTCTCTCGTTGATATGTCAATTAATTACTTTAGACAATTGAAGCATTAGAAGCTTTCTCTGGTGGAGCTTTGGTGCAAAGTTTCATGGAATATTAAGGGCAAAAAACCATAAAATTCATGTAGAAACATTCAACAACCCCTTATCTTTCAAAACCACCCCCACCTTGCTTTCTCGAGAATATACTTGTGCATGAAGTGAGTTCTAACTTCAAATTGTCACATTTCCACACGAAAGCGGTTACAGCATTTTGGTATAACCTTTTCAAAAAACCCTCCGAGTCACACCTTCAGGAGTTCATCCCTAATTGAATTGATTTCAACACCCGCCCCCCTGCGTCTCTCCGTGCCATGAAGGTGATGTACTTTCCACACATATGCAAATCCCCTCTTCGCAATATTCTCACCTCATTCACATTACTTTTAGCACCCGTCTTACGATGAGCAATCAACGAAAAAGTTTTCCAAGAGCTTTTTCTGTGAAATTCACAAATTTTCTCTTCAAACTGCGTGTGACTTTGCACGTTCACGATGGGGGATGAAATTTTCTTATAAGCCCTCAATGTATGGTGAAAAATCCTTTGAAAATTTGAGCTATTTTCCAACCCCACAATGCTGGGGCTCGTACACAAAGACAAAAACAATTATGCAATGAATTTTGTGGAATGTATAATTAAATGCTTTTGAGTTGGAAAATCTTAAAGATCAAAGAAACTTTGAAAATATAGTTTTGGTCCCAAGATGCCAGAGAGACTGTCATGAACCCTTGAAGGAGATTTATGTTGTACATGCCGGAGCATTCTATATTTAAAGTAAAAGCGTATAAATTAAATCATGATGATGCAAATATGTAAATCAAAATTGCATCTATCGTTTGAAATGTGTGGAACAGTTTGGAATGTGTTTACATAACTAACATAGCTTGTTAGGAAAGTTATACCAATATACCCTCTCCATGCTATATAGCTAACATCCCCTTTTGTCCGCTATATCCCCCGCATGTCTCTTCTATTGTTCAACTTTAACCATACCACATCACCATGGAGCGGACTAAGCACAGTGTGAGGAAATTTTCTAAATCTACCCCCAAGCAGCACATACAAGTTGAGAATGTTAAAACTCCTCCCGTTTGCATGGGAGACAATAAAACAGTGTGGTCAAGTCGTTAATTAGTATTCAAATGATGTACATTTCGTTGTACTTTAGCCCCCACACAACCTCATGTTCCGCATTGATATAAGATAGACGAGGATTTGATAGAAAGTCACCCCTAAGAGTTACCCCTAAAATGCCAAAATGTGGGAGGATGGCTATGCCGAAATGACACACTTTATGCATATGCACCGAAATTCAGGCGAACAACAGACACTCTGTTTCCAAAAGCTCCATTGTGTGGGGAAAACCGAGAGGGAATGATATTCATATGGGCTATATAATGCCTTTTGGTCTTCCTGATCTAATGCAGGCACAGAACCTCTGGGCGCGGCATCTCAATGCTCCGATGACCCGCTCCCCCCACTCGCAGTTTCTCTATTGCCATTAATTTGCCCAAATACGACCACAACATGCCTTCAAACAATACCACAGAGCTGCAGGGTATTGTACACGTAGTACTCTAGAATTATAGAGAAAGATTAATGATGTGATTAGGCTTGGGTACAAAGTATTTTGCCAAGAATTTCACTGAAAATATATTTTAACTTTTGTGAATGTTTTTTGGAAAAGCTCCTTTTCTAACTTAAAACTATGTGATAAATAATATTTAGAATCTCTCTGTGTTTGTTTAAAATAAACTTTTATTCATGTTTCGGTGCAGTGACTTTCGTGCTTGCAATACGGAAAAGTTTAGGAGCTTTCCTCATTCAATTTAGAGCTTTTAGATTATTTTAATTTATTACTGTTAAATTGTATATTTCGACACGCCCGAAGATTATGAACCATACTCCTGTGTTAAAAGATAGGAATATGGTTCATAATCTTCGGGCACGTCGATTTTTTATCTAATAAACTTCAAGCATAAATAATTTCTTTTTAATAATGAAAAATTGAAAAAATTCTCTTTAAGAAGCTTTTCGATTTTTCTTGCGTTCTATGAATAAAGCTCCCTACCTTCATATGAATCACTTTGTTCCTCATCCATTCATTCTTACATAATTTAATTTGTTTCCCAGAAGCTTTTAGCTACTATATAATTTTCCGGAAAAAGCTTTAAAGAATTTTTAAGCTAAATTTTCAATCTAATTTTTTCAATAAGTAATATTCTAATTTTCTAATCATTTCATAAATCAATAACAAGCATAACAAGCTTCCAACGATATTTATTGGGCATACAAAATTGGTCCCCATCAGAGTAGCAAACTACATAACGAATAAGAGAATGAAGCACTGTGAAAAGTGATACATTCAATGCGAGTGGGAATAAATAAAGTTTATTTGCAGATAGACAGCCTCTCTAAACTCATCCGTCCTCTCAATTGCTCTGTGCTCGCCTGGTCCTCATCCAATTGTTCTGCTGGAATGGGGGCGGAGGGCTGCTTCACACCCTACAAATAATTTTCCGTCCCCCTTTTTTGCCGGGAGAAAACATTGAGCTTTTTCACCCTCAAAATCGGCTAACCTTGTGGGTGGTTTTTGTGTGAATTGTGGGTTTGCTAGAGTGGAGGACTTACACTCAGGCGAGACCTCCTCGTGGATGGGATGTTGTGTGTGTTCATCAAATACCCATTGAGCAATGCCTTGAGCCAAAAATTGGTCTGAGAGGGTTTATTTCGTACTCCATCCGCCTTGTTTGCTCTTCAAGATGCCGATCAACATTGCTGCCGAGAGGTGGGTTGTCTATGTCCTTATCGGGAATATTGCTTTTTAATTCAATTTATTGGAAATTAATTTTACAAAGTGTCTCTGAGTGGAAAGTTTTCTCACACCTTCCCTCATCCCGCACCCCTCGCTGTATTTTCCCATATTTTCTTCGGGGTGACAATGAGGTGAAACTACTTTTCTGGGCGTGGGGGATGGTGTGTTGTGATTGCTGAAAAGGAACCTCCCCTGATGACTGTGCGTGCAAACAGGGTGTGGGTAGAGGGAGGGGTGGTCTCTGCTACTGATTAACTACTACGGCAATAGACAGGAATTGGCCTCGGGAGGGTTGTCAGTGGAATTTCACATTGGGGTGTGTGTGTCTGCCACCCCCATCATCTATGGGGGGGAAAATTGATTAAATTCACATGCGGCAGAGTCATTATGCTAAAGGGAACAGTTCACCCAGAGAGAATACGGGGGGTTGGGGTTGGATTTTGATGTGACACTTGCGGTCTGAAAGGGAGCTTCTGGGAGGGAGGGAGAGACAATTCAAATATTAACATACTTTCCCCGAGAAAATTGCCACAATAAACGGATGAATTTTATCACATTATATAGTGAATGTTTCTGCCATATTTGCACAAAGTGGATGTTCCAAATTGTCTGGAATAATTACATCAATTCCAATTCTTTGAACTTGTGTGCGCGCGGGGGAAAATTTTGGAAGTTCTCACACAACGGAATTTAATTAGCAAAGCTCATATAGTGAAAATCGCGTGTAAAATGGTGTGGTTTATGGTAAGTTTTGTATGGGACGACTATGGGGTGTTGGTTTTTACTACTTGCTATGCCTCGAAATGAACTGACATGTAGCTTTAGGCTTTGAATCTACAAGGATTCTATGAGAAATTTTGCATTATGACCAAAAAGAAATCATTTTTTGGTAGTCTAGGTATATAGCAGAGCTTTTCTCTGTTTGAATTAAACTATATATACATACATATCTTTAGCGAAAAGTTCTCTGAAGAAATACAAATCAGTATTTTATGTATTTTTTTTAGTAGATACTTCTCTTTTGTTAAATAAATCTCTTCTCCTTTTCCGCAAAGCTTTTCTTTCATCTTCATCAACGAAAACCCTTCTTTCTCTGCAAGCAAAAGTGTCGAAGCCCATGTCAGTATTTTAGTGTGTGTGGGGAAAGAAAATGATGGTGATATTAAATTTGTAGAAACCAACCCACCCACACAGTTGGCAAAATTCTCACTTTCACTCATAAAGTAAATTCGTAGCAATGAGAAATCCTTTTTGTCGTTGCCATGCAACTTTTTACACCGCAGCTTTCTCTCCCCCCGGAATCTTCTCTTGTTCTCAACAAAACCCAAATGGTGCTCATGCCAGGTTCTTTGCGGTGTGTGCTTTCGGGTGCGAAAATGGCAAATACAGCAAAATTTAGTTTACATAAATCTTAACTGGTGGGGTATTTCGGGAATTGGGTACGATGCGAAAGCCCTTTGGATTTTGAATAAAACATCGCTCCCATAGAGCCCACAGTTAGGCATTTGGTGTATATAGCACACTACATACATAACTTAAAATTCACACAGAGCTTTTAGCTTTTTGCATCAAAAATCATTTTCAGTGTGCGCGCAACACAATTCGGATGGGGCTTTTCCCCACCAAACCACCCTCCCTCCCCCCTATTCCACCTCCCCACCCCCCCACACAAAGCACCCCCTCACTGAAACACCACACACAATACACCATGAATCACAATTCGAATAAATATTCAGCTTAAATATTTATTTTATATATGCTACACTTTTTGTGTTTAGTATTTTGTCTCCCGCTCGCATATTCAACCATCAACTTTTCCGGCTGGAAGCCACGCACCACATGCACACACATCACCCCCCGCAACTTTTTTTCTTCTTCCACCACCCCGAAAAGCCCTTTTTTGAGCTTCGCACAAACATAGCGAAATTTTTTTTTGAGCAAGAGTGTTGGGAAAAACCCATTCAATTGGGTAACAATGAAAAGGTTTTAATGTTTGAAGGCATCACGCAGTGAATTTTGCAGTGAAATTTTATTATAATGCCCTTGCTCCACTAGGAAGGGTCCTTCGCAGATACACACAGAGGCTGTGATACCCAGGATGTACTACACACCAGCCCCATATACGAAATCTCCTATTGCACGTGTGCGAATGATAAATATTTCAGTGAATAATTCCGTACTTTAACACACAAGGATCTAATGATATCAATTTTTTACTTTTCTTTCTTTTTCTTCCCCTTTCTCTTGGATCTCTTCACAAAAGAAAGCAAAGGAAACGAGAGATTTCTCACTGATTCTTCAAGGAAAAAAAATCACGAGGAATTTTTATTAAAATATAGATGAAAGACGTGCTAACTTGTTATATTTTTCGTAGAATTAATTTTATGATTTCTGAGAGGCTTTCAGGAATATCTAATTTGTACCTACTATTTCACGAGAAAATTTTCCGCACGAAAGCTGATAAGCTTTGAAGCATGAAGAGAGAAGGAAGTTTTTAATAAAATTGCTATATGAACTTAAGAAATATTTTAAGGGTAGTGAAAAGTAACTATATTGAAAGATTGAAAATTAATGCTTCAGTAGATTTTTCTTTGTGATTTATTTTGTGATTTTCCTCTTAAAGAATCTAAGAAATATTTAAATTTTTGCCTAATTTTAATTATATTTTCTGAAACAGACATTAGGAAAAACAATTAAAATTACAAAAGTATTACTGCTTATTACGATTTTTATTTAACAAGAAAACGTTTTAATTTTCTAAATATTAAAATTTACAGCAGTGTTTTTCCCAAAAGCTGAATGGATTCAATTAAAGAAAAAGCTTTTAGAAAGTTTTTGGTAAAATTTTAAGAATTTTTGTTAAGAATTGAATATTCTAGTTAATTTTGAAGTTAGACTTATCGGAGATTTCAATAACTTCCTGGTAAAAATTGAATTGATTCAAAAATAAAAATTTTATATTATAAAAGCTCGCTGTGATGAACGAATTTCTCTTCCATCCATAAGCTCAGAAATAATACAAAAAATCATTAAGTATATTATCTGAAAGCTCTTTTGGATCAATTTTACATAAAACCCAAAGCTTTTAATACATACGAAAAAATTAAAATATTCTTCAAAGCAGTTTACAAATTTTTTCCTTTTAGTTTTTCCATTTTTATTCAATTTAAAAAAAAACCCTGGAAGGCAAGAAGATCCCAATTTCATACGTGGGAAATTCTTGGGAAAATTGGCCAGGAAATTCCTTTTAACAGTCCTCTCAGGCACCTTCCGAAAATTGTATTTATTGTGGCAATGCCATCGTTACCTTTAGCTGTGCAAAAGCTTCACGTGCGACATTGATTTTACTTCACGCGGGGTCTTTTTATTGGAAGGTGTAAAACGGAGCATTTTATATGCTGGTGCTTCTGATTCTCTCTTTCTCCTGGTTTTTTTTTACGAGGTGTATCTCCCCATCGTCAGCCACACTGAGATTCACAACATCCCCCCGTCATCCTGGAGGCAATCACCCAACGGGGGGATACGAATGAATTTGCAATTTGATCCCGCATGAAAGCTCCGCGCGCGCACATGAGGAGACGCGCAAAAGCTTTGTGTTGAGTAATTGAAATTTATATTATAAACCATCACTCACTTTTGTCGTTGACTGTCTATAATAAGCGCTCAGTGAATGAGTGGAGTACAAAAGGCATATCGTGTCTAATTCAATATAATTACACTGTGTGTGTGTATTTCTCATCCTGAGGGAGATTTTCTTGTTTGATGTTTATAACCCAACGTTATATGTCTTTGACGTCTTTGTCTTGGGGTGGTGCTGATCATGGGGCTCTTGGGAATCAAAACGCGCGTATATAGCACCGAGAGGCCTCGCAGATAAGGACTTATCGTCTCACAGACTCTCTGTACAGAGCACACCATCTTTTGCGACACACACAGCCTTCGTATTACATTCAATGACACATCCCACGGTCGTTGTGCGGCTTTTTGTATAAAACTCTCGCCTTGGGTGGGAACATCCTCCCACCCACATTTCTCCCCGTCGCCTTAGAATGTAATAAATGGAATTAATTAATTAGGAATTTCCCCCGCAAAACCAAATTATATGCACAAAATTATATTAACATAAAAGTCCCAGGGGGCAAAAATTAAACCTTCACCTCCACCCATCGTCATACATATACTTTCCTTTGCCAAGTAGTTTCCAAGAAGCAATTTTTCGTGGAAACTTTTAAAACATATGTACATTTACTCAACGTTCCTTCATATATAATTTCATAAATCATCATCTTCTTTATACCTACACATTATGTACATTTTTCGTAGTCTAAAATTATTGATAACTGAGAGCTTTCTATATATTGAATATGTACAAAATATACATTTGAGAAAAAGCTCGTTGCCTCAGAGAACTTTAAGAGCAATCTTTTAATAAAATTCTCCTACATATCTTTTTTTCTTTTGCACCCTGTGCTACCTATAAAAATCATCTCTTTGAGTAATTATTGAAATTGATTTTTTTTCATTTTGTATACCTACATAAATATTTTTTGTTAGTTTTCCGAGTATGAGCTTTTTCCTATTTATTTAAAACACATTTCATATGACGCCTTGTAGTTTTAGCAGTTCTGTTTGCTCTCTAAACTTTTTCTCGTGTTATTTGATGTTGTATTTTTGTTAATCCTTTAACGCTCAATATTTCTGAATATTTTACAATCACAAAAAAAATCATTAAGGGCTAAAAGAATCTTGAGAAAAAAAATCTAAGAATCGTAATTTTTCGCCATAATATTTTTTTATTTATGCTTAACCCTTTCGCGTTTATTGTGTTTAAAAGAGGCCAAAGAATACGTTTTCTGAGAGCATCTACACACAGAAAATAAAAGTTCGTAGCATTGTTCGTCAAATTTCTTGAAAGGTTCGTAACTCCAATGCTTTTACATATGAAAATTCACCTCCAGGTTCGTATAATGGGGTAACCTCCCTGGGAGTGAGACCCTATTTTACGAACATGGAGGTAAATTTTCCCATGTAAAAGCATTGGAGTTACGAACCTTTCACGAAATTTGACGAACAATGCTACGAACTTTTATTTTCTGTGCAGAATAAATATCACGATGGAAAAATTGAATGTTTTTATGATTCACGCAGTCGTGAAAGGGTTAAATTTAATCATCTTAAAAATTATTTAATTCAAAATTCACCTAAAAGTGAATAATTCTCAGTCCTTAAAGGGTTAAAAAAATGGAAAAACTTTACAAAATTTAAAGCATTTTGCATGTAAAATTCCCATCTTCGTGGTCGGCTTTAAATGGTGAAAAAATGAGCTTTTGGTGAAAGCGTTGTGTCCAAAAAATGAGTTAATATCTCTGGGACACTCTGCTGGGAATTGAGGTGTATACAAGCGATCCTTTAGGGGCGGGAACCCGCGCGGCAAACAAAAAGACAGCGAGGTGCAAAAGCCCAGAAAACATCCAGTGTGTGTGGTAAAATATGCAGGAGAAATAACACACCTCACGGGAAATTAACAGTGACAACGAATGTAATTTGTTACACCACACAAAAGTCCGCAATATCGCTGTTGCTCTTTTTTTTTCATTTTCAAGCTATTGGAATATTGCGGGGAAAAACCCGAAGAGAGCCAGGAGTCCCGAAAAAAAAGCTTGCTGAAAAGTGCGGGAAAAGCTTCGTTCTTTTTTTTTTTGAGGCGGACAGGGGCCAATAGAGGTGGAGGGTTTGCTTAGGCACAATGCTAAGAATGGACATAAATAAAAATACCACACATAACTGCAGCCGTAGTGTGTAAAAAGTAGGTCATTGTATTTGAAAATCTATTCCACGGTGAGGCCCTCAACATCCAGTGAAATTTTTTCGCTGTCATGGCAGAAATTTCTGTGAGTGGTTTTAGACATGAAATTTCATTTTTTTTTTTACATTTTCAGGAAGGTTCCTCTGTGTATGAACTTTTCTGCGAATTTTCCGAATTTTCACTGCAAATTCGGCAATTTAATTTGTTTCGGTTGTCACCACGTCATACATTTTTTTCCTTCTGACTTTGGAGAAACAATTGAGTTGGGAAAATAGGGAAAAAGAGGCGTCAGGGTGCTTTGGGTGGGCTAGTTTTTAACTTACAAAAGAAACTTTTGCTGAGCAATTGAGACGCACATAAGAAATTAATTTTAAATAATATATATTTTCATTCACAAAAACGACAAAAGCTCATAATTGGGAGCTTTTTTGGGATTAAAAATCATATTAAGTGGGTAATGGATATTTTCCAGGTATACTGCAAATGACGTGAAAAGGATTTTAAAATAAATCGACAGCATTTTAATCATCTCACAGTTTACATAAATATTGATTTGTGACAGAGAAATGGTCAGCTAAAGGCGAATAAAAAAAAGTAGGGTAAGTGTCAATTGCAGCAGGAAAAGCTAAAGGGGAGCTTGAAAATAAAAAAAAAAGCTCACAAAGCTAAAGGGATGATAAAGAATACGAGATGATTACGAATGTTTTATGGCGCTTGACAACATGACTATATCTCTGCACTTGCACTTACTTCGCACCATTATTCATCCGAATAAACATGAGAAGCCTGGGATTTTCGTATACACACTGTGCAGCTATATTATGTGCACCCAGTGAGGCGTTTGACAGAAGGGAATGTGTGTGTGTGGGGGAGTTTTTGAGTATACGATGGGAAAAGCCCTGAAGAGGATTTTCCTCACAAAACTTCTCCACCAAAACGTCGCACTTGTCGCGATTGTTTGACAAAAAAGGATTCACCCAACTTTTAGCATTTGAGAGTAATACGCCAACATTTTATGATGGCATTTTCCATTGAGAGAGAGAGGGAGAGTTAAAAGGCTTAAGCCAGTTTTCGAATTATCTTGAATGATGCATGAATTTTCATCCAAAATGTGGATTAGAGTGCACTTTTTGGCACACAATAATTCGCCCCGCCATCTCTCATACAACCAACTGAAAATATTTCCTCGCGCTGGGAATCCTTTCGCAGAGTGATATGCTCTATGTATGAATTAGCAAAATGCCAAGGAATTTTCTCGGCAGTGAGCAACAATTTTCTTGACGCTTGAGAGCAAAAAGAAAATTCTTCATTTTCCAAGAGAAAATATATATTTGCACACACTCTGTGGAAATTCCCGAGTGAAACTTTCTTCACAAATTGCATAACATTTCTGATGGAATTTCTTTCCTGACATGGTGAACTTTTTCATATATACATAAAGAAGGAGTTATGGCATAAAAGCATTAAGGGGAAAAAAAGAGGAGGAAGAGACAAACAAACAAAGTTTTGGATGCAAAAATCAGCAACAGAAATTCAATACAGTGTGCTGAAAACTTTCCAAAAGGGAAGTGCAAGGACACATTGGGTGGGTCAGTGGAGTTTCTATGTATTCATGACATATATACCTACCCCGAATACCTATATAGGGGTAGAATGCTTTAATATACGACAATATTTCTCATGAAATGTTTAATATATAGCTCTTTACATTGAAACTTTGGGGAACTTTTGAAAAGGACGAACGTGCATTTCTTGCGATTATAATTATTTTGCACGGACACTGCACACTAACAAAACTATCTAGATGAAAAGGTTTTGTATTTTAATAAAAAATTACAGAATTTGTAGCATTCTTATTCAATGAGAAAGCTTGAAAGTTTCTGACAATTTATTATAAATTAATTTAGAAAAAACCTAACCAAAAGGAACAAAAGGATAATTACACGTTGTTTTTCAATTGACTTAAAAGCGTACAGTAAAAATACTAATAGATGGCGCTTAAACATTTCCCTGAATTTCCTTTCCCAGAAACCCAATAAAATAGGTCTTTAACCTCAAATGGAAGCCAATTTTATTCAGAAAACACAACTTATGATAAAATTTTATGTCCATGAATTTTATTTCTTCGTATTTCACCATAATATTTCTCAGAGAGAGTTGAATGTCCTCCAAAGTACCATCTCTGGGAAAGTCATGTGAGATGGAAAATATTCTTCCACTTAATTCATGAGAGACACAATTTTACCCTTAATGCTCATACCTCAAAATTTTCCTCTTTGATCTTCCAACCACAATAGGTTCCAGCAAGGATCTCTTGAAGTTTTGTCCTTTTTTTTCTTCCCGTGTAGAGACAAGTGAGGGAGGAATCCTCCGTTTTAGGACTCACATGGCCACATGGCGTGGGGGTGAATGGGGGGAGGGAGGAGAATTCTCAGAAAATCTCAACCGCCCTGAAGGTTTTTCTTTACCCATTCGTTTTTCTACTCCCAAACGATTCTTTTTTATTGGTTTTCTCCGTTTTTATTGACTGTGGGATGTTGGGACTTTGAGTTAATTGTGGATACCTCCGGGAAGATATAAATTGTCCCAATCGCAATATAGAAAGGGCTATTTACGTTTGATTTTCTCATTTCCCGCGGATGCGGATATCCGGAAGGTGTGCCGTGTGCCCTTATAAATGGTGGGGGATGGCGGAAGGGGGAATAGGGATGATATTTATATGAAATTGTTGGGTGAATGTGGTTAATTTAGAGCAATTGTAGGCATCGCATGAGATCAAAGGCAGAAGCATGGTTAAATTGAAAGCACGGGAATGTGAAAAGGGGTAGTATTATGGGTCATATGCAAGGGAGATCAAGTGGAGGGTTGGACAGGCCAATTACGATGAAGCAGGGAAAGGGCAGTTTAATGGCATACATATAGGCTCCCTCCACATGGATGCTGTGTTATCTGGAGCACACGCACAAAAGTGTTATGCTTTTATCTCATTCTCAAGCCTATTAAATCCACAGGGTTATATTTTGTCCAACCAATGGGCAAGGGGGTGGTGGTTGTAATACATTCTGCAAACATTAGAAAATCTGTTTGAACTAGAGATTAATAATGGGTCATTCGGTGTGTGTGTGTGGTGTAAATTTCCCAAGTATTACCGCAGATACTCCGCGTGGGATTTTTCCCAACCACAAAAGCTCAAATTTGCAATAAACTTACCCGCCCCAAAGTACTCTATGTGGTAGTAAATAGGTCTGTGACACAAATTGCGTGATTTGCCACGGTAATGTACGACACTTTTCCCCGGTTCTTATTTATTGTTCATGGTTGTAACACTTTGGAAAATGGGAAATAAGGTCGATTATCATTTCGTGTTTTCTCATTCCAAAAAGCTCCCGCCCCAATCCGTGTGCTATATGTTTATGAAATCCACCAAGGACACCGGATACACACCACTACATTGTATGTAATTGGATAATAATTGGTGCTATCGCAAATGTAGGTGAAGTTAGCACTGCTGTGGAGCGTAAAATTAAAGAGACACTACCCGAGGTGTTTATGCGTTCGTGCTGTGAAATATTTTCTTCTGCCCCACACAACTGAGGGTAGCGTGAAAACCAAAATTTATTTAAATTTGCAAAAACAACCAAAATTAATTTGCGTGAAAAGCTACGTAAAGTTCTGCATGAGGTCCTTCGCTAGAACTGCCAAAAGCTCTGATTTTTTTTGTTTTTACATTAAAATGCAATTCGAATTAAGAACTAAACTTCTAAAGCGATAAAAGAACACAAATTTTTGAAAGAAAATAAAAAAAAATGATTTTAGATTTTTTGTGGACTAAAAATAAGTAAATAAAGGAGTTTATTTGTTTCTTTAAGGGAGGAACGTGTAATCTTGTGGAGAAAAATAAAAATCGCCTAAATATGAAAAAACATAAAAGATTTTTTTAGTATTCTTACATGGAATATTTAAAAATAAAATAATAAACAAATATAAATTCAAAAACTTTGATATTTAATTAATTTTTAAGAATATTTATTTGTAATTCTAACCCTTTTAGAGTAATTTCAGTAAAATAGAATATTTCTTTTAATTGAATAGAGAAAAATAATTATTTTTATTTATCCACTAATGAAAGCTCAAAAAAGCACTGAAACAGGAGCTTTTCCACATTTTCCACGTTCTATTTAACAAAGGTGTAGTAATTAACATTTCCGCGAGTGTGTATGAGCCCATCGAGCGGCAAAGAGAATCTGAAGTTCGCTAATTAAATGAATCCGCCTAAATAATTAATAACTGATGGCAAGATAACAAGGAAATTAATTACAATTACATATGTAGAGGAGGATGGTAGATCCACACCAGTATATTATCCCAAAAGTCTCTATATGGTGCTGTGTGACTTATAGCCGGACATTTAACTGCCTAATTCCACGGGGAGCGTAAATTAATGCCACTGCCGGTGCTGTTAAAGCGACAAGACACAATACACCACTCAAAGTGAGTCCTTATCTTTCTGCCCATGGCTGCCTTGCTGCGCTGTTGCTCTCCCAGGGCTCGCAAAAGCACTTCACGAGCTGGGTGGGGATATTTATTATTTTGCTCAAATTCCAACCCCGTTCCGAGAGGCCATTTTATTCGTCAGGTCCCCACACACCGAGCTCTTTCCACCCCGGAAAAAAGGTAGGAAGGTAGTTTTATAGTTCCGTTCTCACAGCTTTTTTTTCTCCACGTTGTACATACACAGCCCCCCAATCCCCCAACCCCCGTCCGACGAAACCACCCCACACGGGGGCTCACGTTTATTTATGGCACTCAAATTAAGTTGAGAGAAAATTCCGGAGAGCAAAAGAAGTGCGAAACAGAAGGGAAGAGATTCGTGGAGAATTCATCTTCCAAATACCCCATCCCTTGGCACATACACACTCCACCCTAAAAAAGCTCAACTATATTTATTACTTGTAGCAAGATAAATTTTGCAAACTTGTGTGGATATTACAATGAAGATTCCACGCTGCGCTTTTTTGGTGGACCATGCTCCTGGCGAGAAGTTGCATTGATTAATGATGCAATCCATGGGAGAAATTCTTTTTCGCGAACCCAACCAGTACTTTGTTAATGCACGGTGCTGTTCGAGGAAAAAATTGCGAAAAATCTCCGCTTCTGATGAGCAATTTCTCACCAGAAAGCTTTCAAAAGTTTCACTATTTTTTTTAGGGAGAAATAAATATGTGCAATGAGGGTTTTGTTTACAAAAGATTGAATTTTTTTTAATGAAAACAAAAGAACTTTTGAAGCCAAGTTTTGAGGAAAGCACAAATAGCAAGAGAAGGAAATATGATTTTGAAGAATCTGAATTATATAGAGAAGCTTTCAAATTAATATTTGAGATCTTTAGAAGTTTTATTCATCTGAATAATGGGATTGAAAATCAATGAAATTCTTATCTATATATAATTAAGTATATGTAAAATTAGCCCTAGATTTTTTCCCGGTGTATTAATTAAATGAGTTAAAAAATATATACTACAGAGGCTTCAAATTTTTATCTAGTGTAAAAAAAGCTCAAATATCTAAACAGAAAGCTCATAAAAGTTTATTTGACCTAAAAGCCCCTTATCCATAAATATTTATTTATTTCAATATTTAATTCACAAGCAGCCAACATTCCAAGTTTATGTTAAAAATATTGGAAAGCAGCCCAAGGAAGTTTTGAAAACCCCGCAAAAAAGCTAAATGAGAAAAATATGAAGCATGTGCGGGTGAGCTTTGCAAACGGAGAAGTTGATAGTTTCCAACAAATTCAATATCAATATTCATCCTTATCTACACCAAAAAAGCTCCACCCATGTAGGGGGTAGTAGTGCATCCGTCGTTTCCGGTATATTTCCTTCTTGAACTCTCTTGGAAAAATTCTTTGTGTGCTCATGATGTTTCTCACTCTGCATAAGTTTTTTTTTTTCACCACCACCCCCTTGAAAACTCAGCATGATCCATACCCACAAAGCACACCCCATCCTTATGGAATAGATTGGTACACAATGTACAAAAATATAAAGTTTTGTAGGGAGTTTGGACTATTAAAATTTCATTCATGGAATTATAAAGTTTCATACAGTGTGAACGACAAAAATATTAAAAAGCAATTTCCGGTGCTGGAATGCACTTCCCCGGCTGAATTGGTATTGCGCTCTGTAGCCCAAAACTGTTTGGTTTTCTTTGCAGTTGAATTTTTGCTTCTTGACTTCCTTCCTATGGTTTCTGTTTGTTTTTTTTGCTGCTACTACATTTTATTTAACACAGAATGTAGCGGAACTGAAACTTAAAATCCCAAAGGCAATTTTTCCCTTTGGACCTTTAATACAAATTAATTTCTCAACAAATGTTCTGGATGTTTTAAAGTTGGCAAAAAAAAAACTAAATTTAATTCTCAAAACCACCCTCATTGACCTCTGACTTGTCATCCTGTTAATTTTCATTAAGAAATCCACCCCCGGCGTGGAACATTTTTCTCTCTTTCCTCACTCAGTTTTGCAGGGGTTTTCTTTTGAGAAGACAGCTTCTGTTTTCTAGTTGAAACTTTTGATTATTTATATTTTTTTTTTATATGAGCTTTAAGCTTTTTAATAGAAAGTACAAATTACAAGTCCAATTGCCCGTGCTGAAAAATTATGAACACATTAATTAACCTTAATTTCGGATTATTTTTTATGATTTTAAGCAAATTGATCAAACAGATTTGGAAAAAGGAAGAATTTCAGAACTTCTTAAGATAAAATTTCAAGAATTTTGGTTGAGAATTTCTTGATTTTTCTAAATAAATCTTGAAGATTTTATAAGTAAAATTCTTCGCATAAGGGGTGAGCTTACGTAGGAAAAGAATCGGTTGCAGTCTGTTCTCAGGTGTTTTTTTTTTATTACATAAGTAGCTACGTTGCGATCAATTTATGATCTTCATCAGGCTCTATAATTAAATTGTAAGAGAAAAAAATCACAAAAATTGAAACTTAATTTCAAACAGTTTTGAACGAAAAAAGAAAAAATGTTACAACAATTAAAAAGGGGGAAATGAAAGGCAAAAAGAGCTACACAGGTGCACTTACAATTGTATTGTGACACCTTTGTCAAAAGAAAATTAAGAAAATGCACATAACACAGTCAGAAGGAACCGCACAAGAAAAAGAAAACGCCAAGTCGAGGAGCAGATGACATGACGTCAAGTTGCGGCCAATGGGATGAGTGCACTGAAGATGTGGTTGAGGTCATTGCCCTCATGCCGATGGTTCACACACATCCCCGCGCGGTTGTGAGCGTTGATGTGAAAGGCTTCCATGTAGTTGAGTTGATGCGATCTATTGGTGGAGTCCACTACACTCACTTCATTGAAGGCGAAATTATGATGCTCCTCACGCATGTGAGAAACAAGAGAAGATGCCATCTTAGAAAAATCCCTGGTAGATCGCTCATGTTCCGATATCCTTGTACCCAATTTTCTCGAGGTCCTGCCGAGGTAGTATTTACGACAGCCACCACAAGGAATGCGATATATAACATTGGATTTCTCCAGCAGAGGGGTACGATCCTTCATGTTCGTGAATGAACGTCCCAAGGTGTTGTCAGCCTTGAAACAAAGCGTCACATCCTTCGAGTGTCTCTTAATAGTTTTGGCTATCCCCTCACTTAGTCCCTTTATGTAAGTCATTGAGCAGAATTTGGTCTCAGCGATCGTGTTGAAAGAGTCATCAACTCCATTTCTCCGTCTCACTCCCCCTTGCTTTTCCAGCAGCTTCACAATCAAGTCTTGCGGATAGTTGTTCTTTTTTAGCAAATGAGTGATGGTTGCATCAGTATTGGTGAGAGGATCAGTCGTGAGAGACTTCACTCTGTGTATGAGCCCCTCAGCTGTGTTAATTTTTTGTTTCATTGGGTGGAGAGATGCAAAATTGAGAATCCGACCTGATGCTATAGGCTTCTGATACCATCTAGTTGAGAGAGTGCCATCCTCGTTCCTCTTCACCATTGTATCCAAATATGGTAGTTCGCCTTCTTTTTCCAGCTCGTGAGTAAATTTGATTTTCTCATTAATGCTGTTGAAATGGAGTAGTAATTGATTGACGACATCCTTATGCACCACAAGAAACAGGTCATCTACGTATTTGAGTACCAATTTGGGTGGGGGTGATGGAACAGTGTCTAAAGCCACACGGATAATGTGGTCCATGGTAATGTCCGCAACAACCGGCGACAAACAATTCCCCATCGGCATGCCCTCAATCTGCTGGTAAAATTCGCCTTGGTATTTGAAATAACCACTGTCCATAATGAGCGTGATCATTTCTTTGAATTTTTGGAGAGAAATATCAGTGTGTGTGCTGATCTCATCCCACCTGCTGTCAATCAAATCCAATGCCAAACTCCTCGGAATGTTAGTGAATAATGAAACAACATCGAAACTCACCAAAATCTCATCCTTCTCAAGCACCAGATCCTTTATGCGGTTCACAAAATCATAAGAATTCTTCAATTTAAACGGCGAGTTCTCAGTGATATTTTTTAAGATATCATTGCAAAAGCGGCTCAAATCATGTGTGGGGGAGCCTACACAACTGATGATAGGGCGCAACGGGACATCCGCTTTATGGATCTTGGGAAGACCATAGATCCTCGGTGGTACCGCTTTGTAAGTGATCAAGTGGCTTTTGGTCCAGTTATCAACCAACCCCCGATCATGTAAACTTCTGACCATTTCATTGTTCTTGTTCTGAAAGCGAGTAGTGGGATCCTTCTTGAGACGTTTGTAGGTGTTAGTATCCGAGATAAGGACATCCATCTTAGATGAGTACGAGCTCCTGCTGATTATAACGGTTTTTCCGCCCTTGTCAGCAGAGGTGATGACAAGATCTTTATTGTTACCAATAAATTCTCTCAAAGATCCGTAAGCTCGCCTCAGCCAACTATCCAATGGGGTCTTTGGTTCTCGTCTGTGGGTGTAGTTAGTGATCTGGTTGGTGATTTGTGTCCTTGCCGTGTTTTTATCATCCTCCGAACAATCCATTGATCTCATGCAATCCTCCACTTCAGCCAATAGGCGCGCCATTGGGATATCCTTCTTCGTCTTATAAGGAAGTGCAAACTTTTGGCCCAGACTCAAGAGCTTACCATGCAAATATTTTTTCCCTTCATCACTCGCGTAGGGAAAATGTTATTCATCCTGTACTACGATGTATTCCAGAGACATGTGATGTATCCATCTTGCAAATAGAGAAAAATTATGCGGATATTTTTTACGAGCTGCCCTTTAGCAGTTGGTGCACAAAAAACAGCTAAATTATGCAAATTAGGGATAGGGATGGCCGTTCCACCAACTGGTGGCACTGTGAGCCCTTTTTCAGGGGGTGAGTTATGTACATTTATACAAACTTATGCACAGTATAATTATGGGTCGAGAATTTGCCTTGCTTCAGCACTAATAAGGGCATAGAGCCACCCACAAATGGTCCAGATAAATCTTCCATTCAACCTCATCCTCCAGTGAGGCATGAAAATAGCAATAATATGCATTATGCTACTGGACTCATAACTCTGTGAGAATTTCCGCACTCTATGCTATTTTCCCCCCTTTGTCTTTCTCCCCACCCTATAACCCCTGTGGAGTAGTTCAGGGAGGCAAACAAACTACCTTGAGCAAGCATTTAATGGGGCGAACGATGTCTTTAATAACCAAAGAAGCTGATGGATTGGCATTTAGGGGGGAATGTTGATAATGTTTGTGACCCAAAAAGTCATTTAATTAATATTCAAAAGTCAACATAGAACAAATCAGATAAGATGAAGAAGAAAAGCTGACTCGTCGTCTATTGAAAAGTAGGTATATGTGTGTGCAAAGAGGGTGTTTTTGCCACCTCTATACGACATCTAAGAGAAAATTTCTAATGAATGAGCAAAGGACCATACAGGCGCGGGGGTGATAGAAAGACTAAAGAAGCCCAAAAATTGAAATTCATGCACCAAACCATCGCGAACATTTCACACCATTTAGCACTGAAGGTTGGCTTATCTTGCTTTGCGTGTTTCATTGAATTTCAACAGCTATGAGCGAGAGGTGACAAGCTAATGGTATGCGAGATATACGATATGGAGGGCTCAATAATGTTGGCGCACACAGCCTCATAAATTCACTATCTGATCAATTTCGCAACCTCCTTGACACAGAAAGTGATTAACATATTGCCGTCAATGTACGCTGAATTGAGCCCACACAGCGTCATCATCCATGCCCTTTCACCTCCCCGAATGTGGCTTTTACCCCTCCACCCCCCAGAAGGATCCCAGCTGGAGATATCGAGCTTCAGAGCTTTGGGAGAGGGTAAACCACAGAGTCTTGAGGCTGCATATTGGCAGCTGTGAGTGCGCTGACATAAAGTCATTCATTGAGGACTAAGTAAGGAAGATTTTCACAGACAATTCTCTGACTAACTGACCACTATTGGTTGAAATTTCACAGCTATATTGGGGAAAATACTACAGGGTGGCTCGTAAACGTCTTATGATGTTTTATCAGAAAGAGAAGAAAGGAAAGTTTCATAGAGTCGTGTAAATCTTGTAGAGAATAAATCAAGAATTTAATATAAAAAAAATTGTCAATACGACTGAATTTTCCTTTGGGATCAACTAAGAAAACCAAGCAAAAATTTAGCTGAAAATTTTTTTGTTGTGAGAATTTTATTTGCAACTATATTTAATACATATATTCAGCAATTGTTATGACAGTGACAATAAGGACGAGAGGGAAGTTAAGTCCAATGACTTACTTCAAAAAGGCAAAAATCGACATTAGTCAAGTCAAGAAAATAGAAAAACAAACAAAAAAAACAGTATAACAATAAGCTTAGAATTTAAGCACTTTAGGACGTTTAAACCTGCTCACAGCCTGAACATCAACAAGCCTTCTCGCTAATGGGTTGGGGTGATCAGCAATTCTGCCCTTATATCGCTGTGCCCATTCCGAAATCTCCTCCTCCACCGACGGAATCTGCAGATCATGATGAATTAAATCATTGGGGACGTAGCGTGGCGCATCGACCATGATCCTCAGGACCTTGTTTTGGAACCGCTGCAATATCTCTATATTAGAATGAGACGCAGAACCCCAGAGTTGTATGCCATACGTCCACATAGGCTTCAGCATGACCTTGTACAACATCACTTTGCTTTCCAGTGAGAGTGAGGATGATCTGCCAATCATCCAATAAAGTTTGCGCAGCTTCAGTCCCATCTGACAACGCTTTGCCATTATGTGCTTCTGCCATGTCAAGCGCTGATCAAGGTGAATGCCTAGATACCGCACAGAGTTATGGCTGGGGATATCGACACCATGGAGAGACACAGGCGGGCATACCTGGTGCCTAGTGGTGAACGTAATATGTGCTGACTTTTGTTCGGAGATCCTGATCTGCCACTTCTCAAGCCAAGGCTCCAGGGCATTCAATCCCAACTGCAATCCCGCAGAAGCTGCGGACGGGTGCACACTCGACGACATGAGGAGGGTATCATCAGCATAGGTTGCCATAACAACACCTCTCACAACAGGTATATCTGAGGTGTAAATGGAGTAGAGCAGGGGGCCCAACACACTGCCCTGCGGGACACCCGACTCTATTGGGCACACACTGGATGCAGCATCATCGAATTTGACGAAGAAAGATCTACATTGAAGGTATGACTTCAGAATCATGTACATCTGATGGGGAAAGCTCCTCTTCAGCTTATACAGAAGACCAGCGTGCCACACCTTATCAAAGGCCTGCTGCACATCCAAAAACACCGCAGAACAAAAGCGTCCACATTCCATGTCCTGCGCAATGTGATCCACCACACGGTGGACCTGTTCCACAGTCGAGTGTTGCCTCCGAAACCCAAACTGGTGGTCCGGGATTAGCCCGCGCTCCTGCACCACAGGATCAAGACGAGCATACAAGAGCTTCTCGAACAGCTTCGATAACACAGGAAGCAAACTTATTGGACGATATGATGAACACTGTTCCGGAGGCTTGCCAGGCTTCGGACACATCACAATCTGAGCAACTTTAAGCTGCAGCGGCACATATTCCAAGCGGACCATAGCGTTGAACATCAATCTCAGAAAAGAGACACCCACTGAGGGAAGCTCACGGAGAGTCTTGGCGGTGAGTAAGTCGAACCCAGGGGATTTTTTTGGGTTCATACATTTTATTGTGTCCCATATAGCACCAAAAGTGAAAGGCCTCATTGGCAGGCACAGTTGGTGAGGTGCATCCATATAGTCTGCCATGTCCTCATCCAATCCGGACCGATTCTCCATCGACCAAGGTCGAAACACCCCAGACAGATGCCTCGCAAAGATTTGAGCCTTTTCCTCAGGACTCCTTGCCCATCCACCCTCAGCTCGCCGGATTGGGGGAACAGGGATAACTGGCCTGGTCACACGTTTTGTTGCTCTCCACAAACTGTAATCCGTGTCCTTTCCCGGAGTCAGCTCCGATAAAAACCTCTGTATAGAATCATCCCGGAGATTCCTCTGCAGCTGCGACAATTCCTTTGTACATTTATTCAAGGCTGTTTTAAGCTCAGGAGAGCGGTAAAGCTTCCAACGCCTACGAAGCCTCCTCTTCTCGGCAATTTTCTCCCTAACACTCGCAGGCACCACCTGAGCCACGACCGCTGCATCAGCATCAGGAGTGGCAGCCCACGCCGCATCCTGAACAGCTCGTGTGAAAAACAACACAGCTGACTCAATCTCTTCGGCCGTTTTGAGTGATATATCCAGCGATAGGTCTCTCTCCAGAGCCACTCGGTACTTTGCCCAATCTGTCCTTCGGCCGTGAAGCGAGGGATTTCTGACCTTATGCACGACACTAGCATATATCGCCAGGAACACAGGAGAATGGTCCGACGACAAATCCGCCGTTGTGGTGACTCTAGCGCATCTCACATCTATTCCCTTGACCACGAAAAAATCAATAGCATCAGGAATTTTCTGCGGGTCGGATGGCCAGTATGTAGGTTCGCCAGAAGCCAGAATTTTTAAATGAAACTTTGTAATGGATTTAAATAACTCACGTCCTTTGGGAGTTATCAGCCTTGAGCCCCACTCAGAATGTTTTGCGTTAAAATCGCCCCCCACAATGAATTTTGACCCAAGTGCAGAGAAGAGACGAGAGAAATCCTCCTCCTTGTTTGCATGTCTAGGAGGGAAATAGACTGCAGCCACCGGGAAATTCCCAGCAACATCGTCCAGTTGAACCACAGCAGCCTGCAGGTAGTGCTCAGAAATGTGTTGCATTTCATAGTGCCTGAGATTCTCACGAATGATCACAGCCGACCCACCATGACCCCTTCCGCTCGGGTGATTCGAAAAATAGATCTTATATCCCAAGATCTTACAGTATGTCTTCTGGGTGAAGTGGGTTTCCGAAACTAAAAGTATGTCTATCTTGTTTAAGGAAAGAAAAGCTTTAACTTCCTCGATGTGACTGGAGAGGCCATTAGCGTTCCAGGATACAATTTTGAGCAGCTCAATCATTTTTGGACATAACGGACACGAGCGCAGTCACCATATTTAAAATGCTGCTTGTTTGTTCCATAAGTTGCCTCATCATAATCTTAAGATCCGTCATATCGTCCGACACCCGAGGTTGAGAACCACTGGTATCCGAACTTTGATCAATTTGCTCCTGCTGCCGCCTTCCCTGACGTGCCGCCTCAGCATATGATGTTCCAGCACGAACATGCGAGGATTCCCCAACTCCACGGACTTCACCACCATTCACCGATGGACGCACATCCTTTTTGCGAAGACTTGGAAATGTTTTTTTGTAGATCTGCTTATAAACATCACATCCCTTGTAATTTGCGGGGTGATTACCCAAACAATTAACGCATTTAACATTTTCATCTTTCTCCTTTCTAGTACAATCCTTGGTAAAGTGCAAACCAGCACATTTAACACATCTAGGATTTCGATCACAGTATCTCTTTGTATGATTGTACGATTGACATCTCGTGCATTGTGGAACATCAGTTCTAGGATGCGGTGCCTCAACCTTAATCTTAGTGTGCAGAAGTACATCAATTTTATATATGTCCTTGTTGTTAACGGCAGGAGCAAGATTAATGAAAAATATAGGCAATGCTGCCTTCGTCCTTCTGTGCCTTGCATTCCAGACTAGCTGCACCGAGTGACCCTTCTCCTCCAGTGCTACCCTAATTTCATCCACATTTGTAGAGTGATGGAGATTTCTCACCACCACTCTAAAAGGCTTCTCCGCCTTATACTGATACGAGTGCAATTGCATTTTCTTTTCTCTTAGAACTTTAAGGACATCTCTGTAGGCATCAACGGTGTTGAGCATAATTTTCACATCATTCCTCTTCATTGCTTTGATAGTATAGTTATCGGCGATTTTTTCTCTCAGAATGGCGGTTAAATTTGAAATATCTTCCACATCATGGACCACAATTGGAGGCGGTTTGGGAACACGAACTGCATTATCGGCATCTTTGGTGGTGTCAGATTGGGATTGTTGGTTATCTTGGTTCCCCTCATCAGAACCATTTGTCAATACCCCAAATTTGTTGTGGGTGGAAACAGGAGGCAAATATTCATCGATCCTAGTTTGCTTTGTGGGTTGATTCGAGGTTCCTGGTGAACCGTGTCCTTTCCGTTTCCCATGCACAGGCTGCCAGTCGGAACCAGCGTTGTCACTAGTTGACTCATTGTTGTTGTCCATTGACAGCAGATACTCTCCAGCAAAGAACAAAAATGCTCAAATTCGGCTCAGAAATTCCACGAATAGGGCGCCCTTCTTAAAGAAGATGATCGTGGAATCCCCTCACCTAAAATAGTGCCAGTAGTTTGGCTTAGAACACAAAAATGTGTGAGAAAAATACAAGAAAACAGGAGCGCTGAATATACTAGATGTGTTGCACTTGCCTTCGTCAATGTCACTTTAGCTGAAAATGAAAATTATTACGTCATTATTATTTTTTTGTCGAATGAGGAATTTTCCCACATAGAAATGAATAAACTCCTTTATGAAATTCCCTGCAAAATTCATGTAATTTATTGCAATGCTATAAAATAGAATTAACAAATTATTTATAGTCTTCATTTAAGCTGCAATGAAGTTATTTATTATAATTTGAGTTTCGTAAGATAAGAAAATTAACCTGTTGGTATTTTCAGGATTCGCAAGGATCAATATATTACGAGAAAATAATATCAAAAACTTTGAAAATAATTTGAAAATTCACAAAATTATTCAAATAAAAGGAATTTTCTGAAAATATTCCGTGAAATTTAACGAATATTCGCAGTTTGTGGTTTTCAATTTTCCACATCTTTCACTTCCTCTTGAAACAAAAATGTAATTTCAATTTTAACATAATATCTTTGACGGAAAACATATATAATGTTCTGCTGACCTCCACTCACACAGGACCAGAGAGGACTCACCCATACCTCTTGCATCCCCCAGAGCTAACCCAATTGCAGAGAATTCATCACACTTTGAACGTCATTTCAGCTGCATGCCCAGCCCATGTCCTCATGAGAGATTCATTTGTACTACGCTATGACGAATGAATCTTTCGCATCCCCAGGAAGTTTTTGGTGGGAGAGTGTCTGTGACTGACTGGTTGGACTTTATGGCAGATAATTCATTAAATTAAACCTCCTCCTCCCCCACCTCCACTGGCCTCCGCATGAATTTTGCTGACGAACCACTGTATGCAGTGTTGCACTTCTGCATAATTGAATTTTGATCCTGCCATTTACGTTGAATTTGATGCTTTTGGGTTTCCCTCACAGGGGAAAAATAAAATTTTTCTTCGCGAATGTATTGAAGAATCTTTCCAAAATTGAATGATTTTCAATGAAAATTTTCTCCAAAACTTTGTTAATGTGTGATGTGTACATCAAAGTTTAAACAGAGAAAGACAAATTTTCCCATTACGTCTCTCCTTTGTCATCCCAATTTTCAATTTCAATTTAGTCCTCTTCTCATGCATATTGCTGCGATATACCTCTTTCTCATTCCCTGATACTTCCTCTTGTGTGTTATGTTATAGTTTAAAGAAAAGACGAGAAATTGTCAAAGTACTTGTTGTCTCTACAAAAGGTTGTTTGGGAGACTTCTTGTTATTTTGTTGAGGGGGAAAAAGGGTGAAAGAAAATTTCTATATAGTTTGGTGAATTCATCCACAGAGAAAGAATGTTGTGTAGAGAGAGGAGGGAAAAAGTGCAACTATCTTAGCTTTTAGTGGATTCATGTTGGAGCCGGTTAGCACAAAAAATACCCACCTACATTGCATGGCTGCAAAGATTGTTGTCGTCTTGAAAGTTTCCCATGAAACACCATTCACCTCCTTAGAGAAGGATGTGAATGACGGTGAGGAAGAAAAAACCCTCAAGCTCATGCTATGAGCTTTCACATCACTAGGTTAGATAGGCGGAAGAAAATTGCTGTCCTCAATTCTTGTTTCTCAACGAGACAACACCTAATACAGGAAGAAAGGTGATTGTGATAAACGGGCAAGGAGAATTCCTATAAATAAATTTATTTGTTTTGTATTAAATGCATGAAATAATAGTAGAAGAGAGAATATATCTGAACAAAAAATTCTGAAAATTAACACGTTAAAGAATTTTCAAAAACACTCTAATTGGATTTTTAAGGACGTGTAATAAATGAACAAACCAGTAGAAAAAGCATTGAAATACATTTTTAAGGAAAATTATATTTTTTTTTTTTTTTAGAATTTTTAGGTTCTTTGGAATGTTTCGTGCAAATAATGTTAGATTCCTTAAATTCTCCGAAATCTTCCCGGGATGTTCATGTACTCGGGAACTAATTATTTAAATTCAACGTGATTTTCCTCGATTTCCTAAGTTCTGAGAATTTAATTTCAGATTATTTTTATTAATTCGGAATTTCTTTTTATTCGTTTTATGGTTTCTCATATTCCACAGAATTAATTTCAGATTCTCTCAATTCTATGGAATATGTTTCCGGCATCTCATTTCAAATTTATTTAATTCAGAAAAATATTTTTCCGGTTTCTTATATTTCACGAACGAATCTAATTTTAAATTCGTTAAATTAAGCTTTTTTTTACTCAATGAAAAACCCGAACTTTTTAGAACTTTTTTCGGTTTCTCACATTCCGCGTGGGCTGAGATTCAGATTTTCCAAGTTTTTATGATTTTTCTTTCTTTTATTCAACAGAAAAAAATGATTTTGAAATCTAATAAATTCCTTCAAAAATAATTTCCAAATTTCCTTTAAAATAATCTCTTTATAAATCCCGCCAAATATTCATGTTTAACGTAACACAGAGTGAATGAGAAATCCAGCAATGTACACAATCTTCATCTCTGGGTTCCTTTTGGCGTGTCTTTCGTCCAAATTAGCCCACTAGGAGAGACAGAAGATCTCGGGGATGGGCCAAAGAAAATTTTCTTGTCCTTCAATCATGGTGAAAATGAATGGGATTCCCACGCACACATCTCTCGTGATTGCCACTCTATTTTGCCAGCGAGGGGAGGGTTTGTAAGTTGTGCGAAAGCCCGTCCATTCACCAAAGTGATTTGGCTTAATTACAAACGGAGAACCAAGCAAATAAATCAATGATGATTTCATGGTGGAATTGACTCAATTTTTCTTCAACATAGAATGTTTGGGGGGATTCATTTGGGAGGCGTGTCAGTTTGTGGGCTATTTTGTCCTTGCATTGATTTTTACAGACTCCCCAATAAAAAAAATCTCTTCTGAAAAATTTTAAAATAAACGAGAAAAAATTGAGAGAGGGCAGAAGCACATCTGAGCTTTAGATATATACAATTTTCTCCCTGTTTCATTGAGCAAAATATATATGGTTAATTCAATCCTGAGGATTATGTTTCAGTCGTCCCACAGAGACATCAGATACAGTCGTGCTCTCGTGGTAGGACCGTCGTCAAAATGACTTCTCCGCGGTAAAACGGCTTCAGAATGAGGAATTTTGCCTTCGCAGTGGGACAATTAGTATCCTACCTTTCCAATAGTACTAATTGTCCCACTGCGAAGGCAAAATACTTCATTCTGAAGCCGTTTTACCGCGGAGAAGTCATTTTGACGACGGTCCTACCACGAGAGCACGACTGTATAGAGCTAAATGTGGATAAGCTTAGAAATTAAATGGATAAAGGTAATGGAATATTTTTATAATTACACGCTTTTAGCTATGATTGTGGTATGAATGAAAATAGAATTTTTAAAAATATCTATTTCACCTAATACGCAATTGTTAATTCGATTTGTTCGACACCTTCCAACGAATTGTTTTAAATAGGTTATTTAAGGCCTCTTTCTATGCTTTTTTGTACCATACTCGAAACCCTCACATCCTCTAATATTTTATAAAACCAACAACTAATTCTTGGAAATAAAATATTTCATTCATTTTTATTATTCCGAAACCCCACAGAGCTTTTCAAATAGAAGATTTTCACATTAAGAGAGAAATTCATTTTAATTAAGCTTATCTAAAGAAAATTAATTTAATCATGTTGTGGATACCTGGGCGACATTATCAATATACATCTCATTGAGTTATTGTTTCCAAAATTAATTAACTCCATTTTGTGTCATTGTGGTGAAAATTTTGCCATCATACATAGATAAATTGATCGACTTGTACGTGATTTTTACATTGAATATTGTACTTCAATTCCACACCGCATACACACATATTGGGGAAAAAAGCTTCCTTCCCCATCTGCTGAACAGAAAAAGCTCCCCGGGCAAAATATTCATGTGACATTTTGCAAATGATGAAATATTTGCGTGAGGAAAAATACACACAATTTATTTTTTTGTTGTACGAAGCGAAGCTCTTCAGTGGGTGGATCCGGGGAAAATATATTGCTCTCCTCCCGCCTCATAATTTGATTATGGCCCAAATATGCAACATTCTGTGCTGAAAGTCAAATATTTGACACTGTTTGTTCATGTAAATTGATATAAACTCTCAATAAACTCTTGTTCGACATTTGGGCAGCGTATGAAAAATATATATTCCAAAGCTCCACTGAAAGTCTAAACATTTTTTTTATGGTGCTAAAAATCTCTAAATCGTTTCCTGTCTGGGGGATTGTGGATTTTTTTTCATCTGTACCACATGATGTTGATTCAACCAGGTGGAGCTCATTTTGAGAAACTTTGGTACTTAATCGGATTTCACGTAGCGCACGGGAAAAGTCTTAAAAATCTCTCTGTGGCTCGGCAAAAAAAAATTTTCCATTCACGCAAAAATCCTGCGTCCGAAAATCTCAAAGGCGATTAAGTGGTATCCGCACTACACGAAGCATCCTGGCATGACACTAAAATCCAACATCTGTGTCACCCAAGCAAGGGATTTTGGTCAGAAAAACATCATTTCAACGTTAAATCACTTCCTCCTTCCAGAAAGAAAAAAAACGAGAAAAATTAATATATTTCCTCCCATCATTTTTGGGTGAAAGCTCTCTCTGACTATGCTATGCTATATATGTAGTTTCAACAGCACCCCCGAGAGGACAAAGGAAATATATAGCCCTCAGAGGGACACACAAAGTCTTGCTGTCGTCAACAATAAATTCAAAGAATCCTTGCAAGTTTCTTTGTGTAAGCAAAGTGGGTGTCATCGTGCATTAAAAAACTTCCTTTAGAGAACACTCTTCAGCCGCACACACCCTTCATGGAAAAGTTCAATAAGTTTTGCATGTGTGGCCACCACACCCCCATGTCTGTCAAACATGCTCCTTCACCCCTTTTCTGCTCACAGTAAACTACCCTTTTTCATACACAGAGTGTAGTACAGCAAAACGGAGGGGGTGGAAGTTAAATCAAAATGCCTCAATTCAGCACAAACGCGTGGAAAGATTAAAGCCCTTTCAGCATTGGGAGGAGGGTGCGGGAATATGCCCAAGGATTGAGTATAATCGAGGGATTTTAAATTACATCAGTGTCACGTAAAGTTACAAGGAAACATTGCCTTTACGCGTGTGTAAAGGATTTGTCTCTTAATCCCACATCAATGGTATATAATGCCGTCGTTGAGATTTTCCCATAAAGTTTCTTTTTGAGATATATATATAAATTACCCTCAAAATGTTTCTAGGTGAGCAAAAATGAAGAATTTCTTAAGGAAAATTTCAAATGTCTCTAAATCCGAATTTTATTATTATTATTATTATTATTTTTATTTCCAACAAAAATTTAAGGTCTGTCCCTCTTACAATATTTTGTTGTGAAAGAGAAACTAAAAAAAAAAAAGAAAGTGAGCAATAACGAAAAGAAAAAAGAAAAGGAATTACAAAAAAAGAGAAAAAAAATAGAATACAGGATACTGAACATTGTAAGAAAAAGAAATTAATAATTGTAGTCTCAAATTATATAATGGTGGCAGAATCCATTCGAGAGCTTGGGTAGACAACCCTCTCATGGCTCCCGCCACCCGAACTCTACGGTACTCAGAGCTCGACTGACTGAAGCCCAACGAAACGTAGCTTAACCACGATCGTCACCTACCCCAGTACCGACCGGATTCTACCGTTACGTGTTCTATTGCGGGCGATTGCGTAGGATAAAGACCATAGCTCGGGCGAATGTTTTTGGCTATAAGGTCAAATGCCTACATAATTAAGAAAAAAATGAAAAAAAATTGCAAATGTAAAAAAAAAAGAAGTACCAAACTGGATCCCAGTCGCGCAAATAATGTCCCCTTAATTCACTCGATGGAGATCCTCGCCACTCGAGGGAGCGCATTGTACAAAGAAACTCCCTGGACGAAGAGATTTTTATAGAAAAGGTCAATAGGTCATTTAGGACAAAAAAATCTGTCATAGTTTCACTAAAAAATTACATTATAAGAGAACTACTTAACGGATTAAGGGTAAATTTATTTTTAAAGTTAGAGGACATATTTAGCTACCATTTGACACCGAGTTTGTTCAAATTGGTCAACCAGAGCTTGAGATAATATTCAAAAAGGTAATTAATCACTATTGGTTCACTAATATGGCTGCCACGATCGAATGGCTAGGCTGATTTTCATGAATTTATCAGATTTGTAAAGGCGGTTAAATTATCTTTCCAATGGTAGTATATTTGTCAAAATCGGTTCAGTAACGATCGAGATACAAGAGGTTAAAGTAAAAATACTTGGTATGCCACGATTGTGGTATACCAACTAATTTAAGAAATTCTTATGAAAGTTTCTTCACATAATTTTATTAAAATGGCTGCCAAAAAAATAACGGCTAAACCGATTTTCAAAAATTTACCAATTTTGAAAAGGCGAGAATTGTACCTTTCCAAAACTAGTCGGCTTTTGAAAATCGGTCAATCACAGCCGGAGTTACAGGCATTTGAAATTTGCCTTAAAAAATAAAAATCTTTGTAAATTAATAATCTTAAAACTTATTTTATTACGTGTATTAAAACAGCAGAGAAGTAAAATATCCCCCTAATTCCATCACATATAGTGAGTTCATATATTTCCCCATGAGCATCATCAGCTGGTCCCGCTGAGTTACGAAGCATGGATTGAGACACAAGTGGTTCTATGTGAAGTACCTCATGTCAGCAGAAAACTTGCGTACAATTTTCCAAATGAAGAGCGTGTGATAAAGACATGGTGGTTTCACTGTGTTGAGCACGTTGACGGCAGCAGAAGGAGACCTTTGAATACTTGGTGGGATTGATTGGATGCGGAGGGAGGAACTTTATAAACCACTGAGCGAAGACAAAAGTCTTGTCAAGTATTGAAAAGCTCCTTCAACTTTTCTCTCCAGACAATTTTCATACAAGAGAACTTTTCACTTATAGATCGTGCATATTCTCTCTCTCGCTCTCGCTGAACTTTCCCTGTGATACATCCCCGCACCTTTCACCGTGAAGTTCTTCCTGTTAGGTATGTATAGTATACTCCTTTTTTGTCTGACTCATCTGTATGCCATCATCAGCCGTTGATTCTTGAGCCACTTCTGCTGGTGGAAGCTTGTGGGGAAAGTTAAATGAAAATTTGCTGCTGATGGAGATTTGATCGCCACGATGGTTGTCACTATCTGTAAAATATTAAAAAGCGTCCGCGTATCGAGTAAAAGCGCTAAAATGAGGAAGGAAGAAGGGATGAAAATCACCACTAAAGACCACTCTTCATCGTTCCTGAGTGCAATTTTCACAGGGTGGCTGTTAAATTTGCCCAAAGCCACACATTTGGAAGGAAAGGGAAGTGAATTTCACCAAACTCACAGACTTATGCTTCCCAATTTTATGATCTCTATCTCTCTCTCTCTCTCTCTCTGTTCACGACATGAAGGATTATGAGTTTTTTTTTGAGCACGTAATGCAAGTTCTCTGTGACAGAGAGAATTTTTAAATAGAACTATGTGTTTTCTCCTTAAAGAAATTTCTCTCTTAGTGGTTCATTAGATGTTTCAACATTAAAGTGCGGGATGAATAATTTATTAGATGGAGCAGCAACAAGATGAAATGGAATGAATTTGAATATATCCAACGTTTTGTGACTCTGTGAGAGAGATTTAATCCACATTCAATGAATTAATGTTTCAATAATGTAAACCTCTTAAGGCAAGGATTTATCGGACTCGTAGATTAAGATTAAATCCAAAAAGGTGTTAATGAAATTCAAAGTTCAAAGCACCTTTAAGAGAAACAAGCGATGGATTTATTTATTTCTCATAAAGCTTGGGCTGCATTTTATTAAAAAAAAATCAAATGTTTTATAATCTTCTTTTGGAAAGCTTAAAGCTTTTTACTCCGCTTTCTTGTTCAGAGAATGGGTTGATTTCCAATTTTCCCAACCCCTTCTAGTGAGTGAATTACCCCAAATTTCCTCACACGTTTAATTCAAATCTTTTAACGAACTTTTTCCCTAAATTCGGAAAACAGTTAGACCCAATTTGGTTTTAAAATTTTCTTTTGCATAATATAATTTGAATAAAGATTTGAATAAAGGAAAATCCCAAAAACCCTTGAGAAAGAAATTTATTCAAAATACAAAATGTTTGAAAGCTCCTAAACTGAAAGTTTTAATTGGTGTAAAGAAATTCAGCCTTGGAATATAAATGTATGTATGATGGGAAAGGAGTCTGGCAAAAGCTCCTCAATTTGATGCTTCAGTGGGAACCTTCTAGGAATTCATTCCTACTCACACAGCACCCTTCCCATGTATAGTGATGCCCTTAATCGCCAACATGCCACTGATCCACCGGAAATACATCCAAAATTATTTTCCGGTTGTTGCTCTGTGTGGGAAAAACTGGGGGGTGCACTAATCCGTGAAAATTCTCAACCCTTGCTCTCCCCTCTGTAAAAGTGCCTGGTTAAATTCCACAAAAAGGTGCGGGGGTGGCAGGGGGGTGATAGGAGGGAAAGAAGGCGCCATTTGGAGGGATTGGTGGAGATTAAAGGTTAGATGGGACTCGGCATTTATCAAATTGTGGCAGCCGAGGGATAAATTCTCGTTAACAGAGGATGCTAATCTTTGGCATATTCCGTGTGAGACAGATATGTATTGTTGAAGTGGGTGGGGGTGATATTGTGGGTTTGGGGGTGGCCGATATATACCTTCTTGTCGTCGTGTAGATTAATTGATCATTATTAAGTTGGAAAGCTCATTACTAATCAATTATCCTTGTGTATTGCCTCGTAACGGCTTCATAAAGTCCCTCCCGGGGTGGCATCTCCCCCGCCCCGCACGCCAGTAGGATATGAAGAGCCCAATTAAATCGATGCCAATGATAAACAGCCCATGGCACGAAAAGGGGTGTGTGTGCGGCGGCTACTGTCTGACGGCTCTCCCATATAGGCTTTCGTGTGTGCTTTCGGGGGGAGAAAAAGTAATGCATCCGCCACAGATGGTTAATGGGAGTCATTACAATAAAATTGGACCACTAATGTGAAAATAAATGTACACAGAAGTGCCTCATGTCTGCCGATTTCTCCTTAACCCCTACCCACGCAAAAACAATGATTTGTTACACCCCAATTGGCCTTTTGCTGGACCCTTACAGAAAAAAAACCCGAGCCGCCATAAGGCTGTTTTTGGGTCAGTCAAATGGCTTTTATATATCTATGTAAAAGCTTATGAAAGAAAAATTAAATTTCCTTCGGATTATTCTGTTGGATTTTAAAGGGAATAAAATTTATTTTTATTGCAAAGTTTTAGTTCTAAAATCATAAGGAAGGTTTCTTTACCACTCGAGCTATTAGCATAGGTCCAAAGCCTTTCTTAGGCTGGGAAAGTAAAGCCTCTTTCTTAGGCAACTCTTTTGAGCTTTTCTTAAACCCTTTGTTTAGCTCTTTTTAGTCCCGTTCTCTCCTAAATATTTTTCTTATTAAAATTATAACTTTCTCTTAAAAAATGTGAAGAAAAAGAAGCAAAATAGTTTTAAAGAAAACTCGAAGCATTACAAAGAATTTTTCAAAATTGGTTCAGCAATATATTTCACACACAAGAACAAGAAAACCGGGAAAACCTCAACTCTCAACAAAAATTCCAAGAAATTTCTTTCGTTTTCTGCAAGAATGTTAAAAGTTCCGAGAAATTTTCAACCAACACGGAGGGGGTATGACATCATCGTGAGTCTCACAGACTCTGCTGCCTGCGTACAATCCAGACAAACCATGAAGGAATTTTTTTCCCAGCAAATCTGATGAAAACTTTTCAATATTTTGCAACTAAACTCTTTCACTACTAGTGGTGGGTGCGGAATGGCATTGTGTGCGAAGGGAAAAGTTAAAACAATTCAAGGAAATATTACATATATATTGGAAAATGTCGTCATATCTCGCGTGCAATACAAAGAAAAAGAGCTAACAGGGACATTTTGTGAACATGGAAAATTTATGAATGTCCCGTGGAATGTTTAAAACCAAACGTGAAAAGTTAAACTTCACGACAGAATTTTATTTAATAATTTCCCTCCTTCCCCAACATTTCCATTATATTGCTTTTCATGGAGCTTTCACGTATCCCATGCAGAGGAGCTTTTTGGGAAATGGGAAAAAGATTCAGGAGAAAGATGACTTTTGCATTTGTATAAGAATAAAATCCAAAGTTAGATCAAATTTGTAATTTTCTCCTCCTTCTCTTCCTTTTTTCCTGTTACAATAAAAATCTCCCATGTTCTTGTGTTTCATAAATCTTTTCCTTTATAAGAAAAGAAAAAAAAAAAAGAAAAGTCCCGAGTAAATGTCAGCAAATTAATATTTTTTTTCATCTCTCATATAACTTTGCATTTCTTTCCGTGCTGTGCTAGAGGAGAAAATTTATTAAAATTGCACAAGAGGGATGGTGAAATGAAAGAGAGGGTGGAAAAGAATTATTTTTAATTTAGAAAACTGAATGGAGATTTTTTGTGTGTGCACACGACGGGGGAGTCAATTGAAAAGTGTCTTAAATTAATCTCTAATTTTGTAATTATAATTAATGTTTGTGCTCACAACAGTCAAGTTAAACTTTACCCGGTGCACTGTGAGGGCAGTGCGAAGTGATTTTCACGCGGGGGTGGAAAAGTTAGGCAAAGGGGTTGAAAATGATTTCACATTTTTGGAACCAGAAGGGGAGAGAGAGGGATTCTCTAAATATATACACAGAGAGAACATCCCGGAGTGATTTATATGTGAAATTGTGATAAAATATTGCCCCAAAATGATGACAAAGTTATAAAATAAAATCATAAATTCATACCTGGCTTTTTTAGTCGACGGCCTCACATCAGGTTACCCCACCCAACCCCATCTATTCTCACCCCAAAATGGCATTTAATCCCCCCAGAGGTTAAACCCTTTAAAGCCGCGACCAAATACGCGATAAAAGAAGAAGAAATTGAAAGTTTTTAAAATGAAGAAATTGCATTGAATTCGAGGAGTATTTTCACAAAATTATGTACTAGAAAACGTTCCGTGAAATGCAGTGAAAAATCAAATACTCAATAAAAGTCTCTGGTATACAATATGAATTGGATATTACCTACCTCTCATTCATTGTCTATATAGAGAAAAGAATGAATTCCTTTTTCTCCGCATTTACTCTCAATGAGTGCAATCAATTTTGGTGATTTTTCTCCATTCGATGGAAAGAGAAAACGTTTCAAGATGAAAAGAGTTCAATTTCATTCCAAATTGCATTCTTTATGGCGCAAGAAGGGGTGGCTCTACCTTCGTACCCCCATTTTTCGCTAACATTTCATATAAAATACCTGGAAAATTGGTTAAATTTAAAGTGTATCGACTATTCTACGTTTTCAACGTAATATTTCTCGGGAAATTCCGGAAATTCTGAAGCTTTAAAGGTGTGAGAAAAAATTCTAAGTTCTCCTTGAATGAATAAATTATATCTTAGAGATTTATCCAAATCAATTTCTGTATTTATCCGCAACTTCAGATGTTCGTTAAGTTCACAAACACTAAATATCTATATAGAGAAAGAAAACTTAAGAAGAAAAATTAGAAAAACCCCCTGAAACAAGACCCACAAAGCGTCGAAAGCTCTGACTTAAATTGCTGTATTTTCTTTGGAGAAGCAGGAATTTGGCTCTGACAAACACCGGAAGCTACCGGATAAGTAAAGCTTCCCATCCAGATAGGAAAGAAATAAACTTCTCAATTTCATCCAGATGATTTTTGATACATGATAATTCATGGGGCGCATATAGATAAAATCGAGGTTGATGTGGGAGATTTGAAATGCGTTTGGGGTTTGTCGCCCGAAGAGCATCCCTAATTGTGGCTCCTGATTAATAACCCCTTTGGATGTGTCGCTCCCCATTAAGGGATGAATGGGGTGGAGGCGAAATATAAATGAGTACGAAAGCTCTATGGCCAAAAATGACCGCACATGAGGAATTCTTTGGGCCACCTCCCGTATATGATACCCGGCGGGGGTGTTTTGTGTTATATGGCGCTTTCCCATCGATATACGAGAGAGGCAAGAGAATGAGTACACTGTGCTAGAGGATGCCCTAAAGGGAGGGAAAAAAGAGACGGAAATGTATGGACAAGCAGCGATAATATTTGGTATGGTGTGGAATGGTTCGAGTGCAAAATGCCAGTTCCGCATTCATATATCATTGTCCGATAGTGGCCCCAATGGTCGTAATTCATTCCACATATTTTATACATTTATATGTATATTGCATAAATGGGTTAGACATTCACGTGAGGCCTCAAAACTCGGCGCAATTTGAAAATTTTATCAATGATTTTCATGCGCGAATCTCTTAAATCTCCATCGTATTGAGCTTTTTTTTATATTCAACTTATCCAAGTACATTCACCGTAAAAAGCTTAAGTTAATCCCCTCACATTGAGAATGGATTTTTATTGATAAATTTCCACGAATCACTCACGGAAGGAAATTCAAAATAAAATTGGTTCAAAGCACGAATTTCCACGGAAAATCTCCCAAAAAGAGCCCTGAAAAATTCTAGGAAAAGCAACAGAGAGAGCTTTTGGGTGAGCTTAAAGCCAAAAACAAGTAGTGCATCTGCGGGGGTGCAATCTCGCTATTTGTTGGGAGATTGCGCCCCCGCAGATACGCCATCCATGCCTCCATAAAGTGACCATCATCAATTCACAGCGAAAGCTTCTCACGCGGATAAATTGCCACGAACAACCACACTCCAAACAACCCATCCCAGCCCCCTCAACCCCACGACCGCGTTCACTTCGACGAATTAATTTTTCAGTAAGAGTAGAGCTTTTTTTCCTCGGAAAGCTCACTCAATAAATCGTCTAGGGTGTGTGCTTTTTCCCACACACCACACTGCTCTAAATGAACTTTCCAAAGCAAAAAGTATATATTGGTCGGCGGTGTGGTGAGAAAAACAACCAGGAAATGGGAGGGTGGAGGAGCTTTATAGTGTGTAGAGCTTCATTAAGCTTCAAATATGCACTCTGCACTATCTGCTGCACCCAAAGGTCCCCCATGCAATGATGTTTTTTCTCCCTTTTCGTAAGAAATTGATTTTTTAATTAACATTGTTTTGCGTAGGGTAATTGGATAAAAATAGACTTAGATTCTATATATAGAATTCTCTGGCTTTTTGAAAGATTCTATGTTCTGAAACAAATGTTAGTCGGCAGAAGATTTTATTTGAAATGAAGAGAATTAATAATTTTTCTTACGAATGCTGCTTAATTGAATCTTTAAAGGAAAAAACATTAAAAATTGAATCTTTAAGAATACAAAAAAGCTCTTCTTTTTATTTAAACGGAAGAAATGATTTCTAAATTTTCCTTCTAGAAAAAAAATAAAATGAAATATTTCTATCATTTCTTTAGATAATTAGGTAAAATAGTCAGAGATTAACATTAAATTCTTATATTGAAGCCTAAGAAAAAACTGATTTTAAAAGTTTATAATAATTTTAAACTTACCTTTCTCCTGGAAGACTTTTAATAGGACAACTCGTACAAACTTTGATTTCCTTCTCAAAGTTCCATAACCACCCAAGTCAGCAAAATAATTTAAAAGAAAACTCATTATTTTTTTAATAAATTTTTTTTTACTTAAATTCCTTTTCATTTATCCTTTTCCACGTTTTTTTTTAATATCTTTCTGAATGCGAAAGAATATCCTGGAGGAATTATTGTATATAATTTATACTGTGTATAGCTCAACATTGATATATTTTAGACTTTTTCCTTTCCATTTTTTTCTTCTTTAGCATTTCCTTAATTTCAAATTGTTGTATTTTCTGTGCCACTAACTTTCTTCTAGCACTTTTCTGACATTCTTTTCGTATGATTTTTTTCAAATTTCTTTCGTCATCTGAGAGTGTTTTTATGGATGTTTTTTCTGCTTATCAGTGTGAGGGAAAAGATCTTGAAAAATGAAAATTATTAATCTGAGAGCCATGAAAAACTTTATGGATTTTTATTATATCATTTCATTGCAATATTTTTTTAATGATTTTTTTTACTACACAAAAAAAAAATTTATAGTAAATTATTTTGTGAGTAATTTTGGGAAAAGGAAAAATAAATAATTTGGAGTAAAAATTAGTGAGTTAATAATGCGCTTTGTTTTTGGTTTTGTTTTCTATTTTTGTTGTAGTTATTTTTTTTGTTTAAATGCAATATGGGACGAACATAAAATACACGGAGAATTTGTTCAGTGAGTGGCGAAATGGTCCCATGTTTAATGAATTTGCCAATTTTAATTACTCACTGCTGTATTTATATACTTTTGTATATTTCAAATTTTATTTAAAATGCTTTTTGCTTCAATTTTTTTAATTGTTTGCTTTTTTTTCGTCTGTGTATTTCCTGACTTTTTGATTCTATATCGTTTCACATTTTCTCCCTCATTCTCATCATTCGTTCACACAATTTGTGTGGGAAAATGGATGAAAAAACACGAAAAAAACCTCTTGTAGCTGATTTTTATGAACAGCGATTTTAAATTCTTTATATATAACTCTTTTTTTTTTGGTAGTTATGAGGGGGTGTATAATTAAATTTTTAATTACGTTTTACTCTCTTCTGACTATTCTCATTTTTTTATAATTCATTTTTATTATTCTCTTTGTGATTTTTTTTTACTATTTAAATAAGCTTTATCTAAACTTTGAAATTAAAAAAAAAAAAGAAATAGTAATAAAACGTAAATTTATCACCCTAAAACCCATTAGTTATTCACCCCTTTTGACTTTTTCTTAATGGAATCAACTTGTTCACTTCTTACACAAGAAAAAATTCTTTCATCAGAAAAATCTGCATTCAATCTATCTATTTTTTTTTTAATTTTTCATTTAAATTACATAAATTTTGTTTACTCGTATAATTTCCATTTAAGAGCGAAGGGCGCAGAGTGGCTTCCATCATCATTATTCTTTTTTTTTACAAAATGTAATTTTTTCTCTCATGTTTTTCACTTAAAAGCTAGACTAATGCACTTCAAAATGGAAAATTCTCTCTGTTCCTCAAATTTTTATTCATTCAATAGATACACAATGATTTCTTTTTTTTTTTTACTTTATTCAGTTTTATCATTCACAAAAACCCCCCTCCCCTCGCTCAGAAATATTTTCCTTTCGCCGTGCTTGGAGAAAGAGAAAAAAAGGAAAATCTCAAAAGGAAGAAAAAACGAAAGTAGAGAGATGAAAGCTCCTCTTATGGAGTCTCGTTTTTTTTTTGGAGAAAGATAATAAACTTTTCACACACACTTACTTTTTACACGAGCTCTCTTTATATATCTTCTTGCAAACTCACGCTATACATAGCAGGGAAGTTACACTAATCAGTTTAACTCCACCCAATTTTTCTCCCACTTCCCAATGGCGTTTGTCCATCGAGCTTTCTAACTCAGCACTTTTATCCACTTTTCACTGCGGCTTTGATGTGGTCAGGCTGGGAAATTGAAGGAGGTGGGGGAGGGGGATGATATTGATGAGGGTTTGTTGCGGGGAAATGCTTCAGGGAAAATTTCTTTTTTAATGATGCACTCAGAGAAAATAAATTTTTTAGGCAATCATTAAGCTTTTCTGATTAACTTAGAAACTTTCATGGAAAAGCTCATAGGAAAATTTTAAGGGAGCTTGTTTTGTAGGAAAGTCTAATAGGTGATAATTCAATATAATTTTGTAAGATTAAGGCAAATTAAGTAATTGATTTTCAGTAAATTTATTCAATTTTTAAAATTTTGATTTTTTTCTTTGATTTTAATCCAATTAGTTTTATTATTATTTTTTTTTTTTTCAAAAAACTTTGTTCTTAAGAATTCATTTTAATTAAAATATTGAATTGAGGAATTTATTTTTTAATTTATTCAACTTAATCCTTAAAAATTCAATAGAAATATCATAATATTAACTAAAAAAAAAGTTTTTCAAATTCAACTAACTAAATTCTTGAAATAAAAAAAACATATTTTTCAAAAAAAAAAACAAATTCTTCAAATCCTATTTATTGTATTCTTGAACTTCATCTATTTTTTTCAAAATTAAAAAAAAATCTTAAATTTTAGTTCAAAATTAAGTAATACAATTTATAAAATTTAATCGATACTTATTCCTTAAATTTATTTGATTATTTTTTAATCAAATCAAATCTCCAAAGAATTTGTCAAATTGTCAATTCAATATTATTTAATTTTCATAAATTAAATTCAGGAAAATCAATCAATTGTTATATACTAAGAATTTATTCAATTCAATTATCAATCATGTAGGAAGATAATCCTACAGGGGCTAGTAACTTTACTTAATTTGAGCTAAGTGGGTCCCGAACTGAATCGGACGAGCGACAAAGGGCTACTGGTTACCTATGAGTGCCTGATGAGCGGCATAGAGCTAACGACTCATCTCACTCTTTCACCCAGAGCAGTCCAACCCTAGACACACATAGTGCCATAGCTCAACATATAATACGGTAGAAGGGTTTCTCTACCGGGGCACATAGCATTGTTCTACAATCAATCACTATATAAAGTTCTAAAATTCAATCAGAAAAATATCCAGTCAACAAAATTCTCTAAAATATAATCCATAGAATCAAAAAGACTTTTTAAACTCATTTAAGCTCCCCAATAAAATTTCCCTGAGTGCAAAAAACTCACTCTTTTCAAGGAAGAATATTGGAAAAAAGTAGATCAAAAAAATCCATAAAAGTATGAAAGACTCCGCCTGACCACGGGGCGGATGGGCCATAATATCTTAGAGGTGGCAGGAAGTGCTGGAGGCGGGAGCTACAGGGAGACAAAGTCATTACTTGAAATTGTAGTCGTTGCGGGCGGTAGTGGTGGCGTTGGGATCTCCTTGATGGTATCCTCTTTCACCGTCGTCAGCATCTCCCGCTCGAGATTCTCCTCATCCGGCAGGGAGAGGATTGAATTCCCACCGGCCGTGATTCGTCGTCCCATATTGTCGTATTTGGGGCAGAGAAAGCTCTCGCTGCACTTAATGGTGCCCTCATCGAGACTGGGAACGAAGGATGTCTCCTGACCCAGGCACGTTTGATGGTGCCGCCTACAGGTGCCATTCTGATCGCCAATGCACGAGTACTGGCTGTCGATGGTGTGATAGTTGACAACGTCATCCTCGTGAATTGTTGGCACATCACTCTTTGCCGCAAGACCCGTGCCACCGGGTACTCTGCGTTGATGACCACTGCTGTCGCGGAAGGGTGGCATAGGCGGATGATACACTCATTGGCATGATCTTCCCTTTGACCCTGTTGGGGATGTTGAGAAGATCGGGGTACATGTCGGGATTGTCGAGTGTCTCTGGTGCCACGGAGACGGAAATGAAGATATTCCCGTACGCAGGATTGGGCAGGACACTCGAACAGAATTCCGGTGGTGGCGGGGAAAACACCCACATTCAGGGGAAACTCCTCATTGCGTGAAATATTCTCAATTGTAATCTGAACGGGCAAAGAGTGATGTGCCAACAATTCACGAGTACTGGCTGTCGATGGTGTGATAGTTGACAACGTCATCCTCGTGAATTGTTGGCACATCACTCTTTGCCGCAAGACCCGTGCCACCGTGGTATCAACGCAGAGTACTGATGACGACTGTGTCGCGGAAGGGTGGCATAGGCGGATGATACACTCATTGGCATGATCTTCCCACGCAGGATTGGGCAGGACACTCGAACAGAATTCCGGTGGTGGCGGGAAAACACCCACATTCAGGGGAAACTCCTCATTGCGTGAAATATTCTCAATTGTAATCTGAACGGGCTCCAGAGCTATCACGGATTCACTTGTTTTATTCGTGGACGGCGTATTGGCCATTTCGCAGCTATCCTGCCGCTCATTGGTTGTTATACTCAAATCCAGAAGCTTCTTCTCCTGATCATTGAAGCTCACGCTACCCTTGATGTTCTTCTTACTCGTGCGCCTCCGCACGGCCTTCCGGCAAACGCACACCGTCACCGAGATCAGTATCAACGTGAACACCGTGCCAAAGGTCCCGAGAATGAGTCCAAAATACCAAAAAGTTTCTGGGGTCTTCACAATCACCCCCGGGCAACTTCCTGGAGGAAAAGTGTTGCATTGCGACTCGTGAAGCCGACGATATTCCGGGCAGAGCACGTGTAGACGCCCGAATCAAAATTGGTCACGTTAAAAATGGTTAAATTGCTCCAGGCTTGCTGGTCCCACGTCTCCCCCGTGCTCTCGGTGGCACTACCCTCGAGGCTGTACAACATACTCTCACTATCGAGGATCTTCCCATTGAAATCCCACGTAATCTCGGGCTTGGGATCACCCGTAACGAGACAGTGGTACGATACATTGCTCCCAATATCCTCACTGAGGAGACCATCGCTGAATAGCTCGACACGCGGGGCGCATCCAAATTGATTTTCTGCCACCTTTAAGGCAGGAGGAAAAATTAACAGGTAGCTACTTGAGCAAAAAAAGCTCACTTCCAAGCTTTTTTGGAGCTCATTTTGCAAAGCTTATCGATTTTTATACTTATTTTTAAGGAAGATGAAAGGACTTTTCTGTTATTTCTTTGAAAAATTGGGTGAAATTCACTAGTCAGACAGCCTTAAGTTTCTTAAATTTTTCTGAAGATTCTTTAAGTTTTCTTAAGAATGTTTTAAGTTTTCTTAAGTCTCTTAAAGTTTTCTGAAGATCCTTTAAGTTTTCTTAAGAATATTTCAAGTTTTCTTAAGTTTTATGAAGATTATTTAAGTTTTCTCAGGAAAAATTTAAGATTCTCAAGTTTTTTTTAATGGAAACTTAAGATTTCTTAAGTAAGTCGAGTACAATGCATATTTTTGATGATTTTTACAAATTCCATTGTCAGAAAGCGATCAGAAAAAATTATCGAAAAATGTGCATTTAGCCCGATTCAGCATGAGTGAAGATATCTTAAGTTTCGCTTAAGAAAACTTAAAAATATTAAATGTTTCTTAGAAAATCTTAAGTTTTTTCTTTAAGAATCTTAAGAATGCCTTAAGTCTTTCTTAAGGAATCTTAAGACAGTCTGAATAATGAATTTCACCCAATTTGTTCAAAAAAAATTAGGATCATCAGGATATTAAAATAAAAATGAAAGATTGGGAGCTTTTGCTCTGGACTCACCTGCTCCCACATTTGCCCAGCAAAGGAGAAGGGTCGCTTGCAGGTGAGACTACTTCCATGCGGGTAGTTATGTAGGTACCAATTCCTAAAATCCCTGAGCCTGCAGTCGCAATTCCAGGGATTCTCATCCAAAGTCAATGTCTTGAGATTATTCATGTGGACAAATACATCAGCCGGCAATGTCTCCAGCAGATTACTCTTCAGGCTCAGCAATTCCACAAGAGCTACGTTCTTAAATGCCGTCGATGCAATATAGTCGAGCCTACAGCTGTGCAAATCGAGGCTCCGCAGATGCGGCAGGGGTGGAAATTGATTTGCCACCAACCTCCTCAAAGGATTCCCATAGAGATAGAGCAAACGAAGCCGCTCATTGCCGGCAAATGTTTCCCGTTCCAAGGATTCAATCTCATTGCCACTCAAATCAATCTCAACGAGAATCTTTAGGTCCCGAAATGTGTCACGATGGAGGTGCTTCACATGCGATGCTCTAATGTAAATCCTCTGGAGATTTATCAAACCACGCGACGTGAATTCGTCACGATTGAGACCTTCAATGTCATTCTCATTGAGTGCTAGCACCTGAACCTCCGTACTGAGTTGCGTTGGGATATTTGTGAGCTGAAGAGCATTGCACTGTGCCGACTTCTTCCCATTGATCCACTTACAGATGCACTTTGGTGGACAACTCGACGTCCAATCGTCACATAAGCACTGCGTCACGAGCACAAGAAGAGCTGCAAAAGGCAAATCAACATACCCATACAGGGGGAAAATTCCCAAAGTTAACCCTGATGGTTTAACCCCCACAAAACCACATTCAATAACACCCAAAAGAAAATCTCCCTCTCACCTGCTATGTAGTAGATGTCCATTGTTCAATTCAAACATCTTCCCACATTCTCCTCATTTGACGAAGCTTCACCCAAAAGAGATTCACGTTTCTGCAATTAAAAGGAAAAGCCGTTAGCACACCTCCAAGATTTCTCGATTTCTTCTGGAGAGGGTGAAGGGAGAAAAACATGGGCTTGGTATTTCCACCCACAAATCCACCTCAAACACTCATTCACCCCCACACACTTTGTGCCCAATCGGTGTGAACGAAGAGGTCGTAATTCTTCTAACTCATCGATAAATTAATTCTGCGCTATATGCGAGAAGAGATAGAGAAAAAGTCCACCCAGACGATAAAATAGAGCCATTTGGTTGGGCATTTGCACGTTCCCTCCGAGAAATGGATAGTGCGAATGAAATGCCCTGGAATTGACTTTATTCTAAGGGTTCTTGCAGTGAGTTTATCCGGATTATTTTAGAATTGAATTCAAACAGAAATTCAATAGAAAATTTCTATGATTTTATCGGAAAATTAATTATATTCTTTCGAAGGTTTTTCAAAGATAAAATGTCTGGAAAATTAATAAAAAATTTCCTTAAAATATTTCTGAAAAACCCTAAGCGTTGAAAGCTTTGGAAAAGCTCATGATTCAATGAAAAAGTTCATGAATTTTTTAAATTGATTTCTCTCTGGAAAACTCTTTTAAAATTTCACAAAATACCAAAAAAATAAACTTTTCCACTTTACAAAATATCCGCTTTTCATGCCTAACCCCAATTCCTTTTAGAATCATCCTTTTGAACACACACACAGGACATTTTGTGGCACTACGAGAGCTTTTAGTTTATTATTTTTGTATTTTATCAAATAGTCCGAAATTTTCGTCTTTGCCTGCGTTCGAAACAACCCCCCGGCACTGCCCCCTTTAGCACTATAGCTGAGCATAATCAATTATGCTTCTTGATATAATACATGCTTTATAAGGGAAAGTGGACGAGACAGTAAGTCGCCTATATAGAGAGAGTCTGGGTCACGAAGAAGCCGAGAAAAAAAGGGGGATGAAAAAGTCCATCCAGGGACGGCTGTTTTTGGGGCTTTTGCCGCCATATGTGCGTGACATACGAGGGTGTCTCCGTTAATAAAAATTCGTGTACATGCAGTATTTCATCCTGTGTGGGGATGTCTCTCTTTTATCCTGGGGGGCGCGATGTCTCAATATCAGGCATTCCTGCCATGATTTTCATTTACGTTTTGCAGACTATGGAATTTTTCCTCATTTCCGTGGAAGCTTTCACGTGTGCGGAAGAGGTGGTGTGTGGTTGTGGGTGGAAAGGTGTGCGAGTGATTCTGTCCACAGGAGGGGATGAATGCTGACTGAGGGCGGGGGAGAGAGGCTGTGTGTGAGGGATCCCCCGGGAGGACTCACAGGGGAGAAATAAAATGTTGACATAGAAATATTTCGACTATATGGATATAAAAGTTTATAAGGATCCCGGAGAGTGTTTTTCTATAACCATGACGCCCTAGGGGGTGGATGACTCCAATATTACATACACATATCCCTTTTGAGTGTTTTCTCACCACACAGCATGATGAAAAACCCACAAAATCCACAAGACGGGGTGTGATATTTTTCATGTTTGAATCTCTTTTAATCTTGAGGAGAGTAAAAAAAAAGCTCTCCAAGCTCAATTCCTCAAACTCTCTTTTCATAACGTGGTGGTGGTTTGTATTAACAACGGTGTGATGGGGATGAAGAAAATCCCGAGGTGAATGCCATTCGTTGCTGAGAAGAGAGAGAGAGAGCTTTTGCACCCCTTTCAACGATACTTTGTGGTTTTTGCCTCATCCAAAAACGTGAATTGCTCAATTGACACACACACAGCTACCCTTACACACGATAGAGGTCCTTAAGAGCACAACGTGGGTGTATGTGAGTTCCGGAAATTTGACACAAGTGCCCGAGGGCATCGCCCCTTTACACAGAGTGGAAAAGGTGAGACGATGAACTAGAGCACATAGTACGTATACCCATCATGAGAGCGAAGGCTTCTAATTCACAGCAAATGACACCGCCCACCCACCACCCCCCTTTACCTCATTTAAGGTACCGAACTTTACCCCAAAATCGCCCCCAATTTCCACTCCCCCCTCCCAAAAAAGCTCCGTATACTTCACACGGAATCTCATCTAGATAGAAAGGGGGCATAAAGTGTTTTTCTCATCGTAAAGTAAAGTTTTAACTATATGTAGAGGCTGATTTAGCACCACTGCCCTAGATTCTTTCTCCAGATAGCTGAAAGTACATAACTTTTGTTAGCCCTTCTCGAGGGTCTATGCACTTTTAGCTGTTTTTATGATTGCCTTCCTTCATTATTACCTCACACTTTATGACGACGGTAAACGAGGAGGTTTAAGTCGCAATTCAGAGCAGTGTGGGGGTTGCATTTTTGTTACCATACTTGTACGGAATTTAATTTCTTACACAGAAGTCAAAAAAGCTCTTTTTAATGCCGAAATAAAGGGAAAAAGAAAGGCAACGGAGTAAAATTTTGCTGAGTAAATGAGGCCAGGGGTAGAAGATTCTCTTACAAAAATATGAGAGCTTTTTAAGGCGAGTTTTTAAGTAAACCACAAGGCAAAGGAAAGTGAAAAGAAATTTTGAAGATTTAGCATAATATTGTGACACTCTGAAAATATTTTTTAGGATGTTTCATAATAGCTTTTAACACTAAAGTTGACGTCAAAAATTAGCAAAATTCCAGCATAATTCATTAAAAGCTCTTTCAAAAGCTCAATAGAATATCTCTTCATTGAATTTTGCATTAATAGCTCCAGAATTGATCGAGAAGAGCTTTTCACTAAAGTAGAGAGTAATTATGCAAATATACAATATTATGTATTCTGTGAAGTATTTTGAAGTGTAAATATCGCAAGAGAGCTTTTATAGAATGCACCTCAAGAAATACAATGCTTTTAATTTAGCAAACATCCCTCTATGATCATCCTTCATTTCATCTTGATATTTTAGTGACAAAATCGTGATGTTTGTTCGCCCGAAAGCTTCTTCTCCATTTATATGTACATAATACGAACTATGTACATTTTCCCTCCATACCATCTGTTGCTGTAAGCGAAGAAATTTGCGTTAAGCAGCTGATGCATTGCCATATTGCCATTATATCTCGTACCCCCAAAGGGAATACCAGGCGTCTCCACTTTCACAAAATCCACCCATCGGCAATTTTCGCACAGACTTTCATCATCATCATCATCGGCATCCTCCTAGACCGCGCGGCCTCGTCTATTTATTTATTTAAACATTGTATTTATTCATGCTTCTCCCCGGCATTTCCACATTCATCCCCCTCGCACAACCGGCAACATTCCCTTCCCACCCGCATCAATTTCCACCCCATGTGTGCGAAAATCGATGAAAATACAGCGGAAGGATGGCGCGGGGTTGGGACACCACAATCGCATTTTGGATTTTGTAGTAGCGCGGCGGAAGTTGATGGGTATAGCAAAAGTACATCCCACCAAAATGATTCGGGAGGGAATTAACCTTCAATCTCCTCCCGCTACATGCTGTGTGAATGGCATTTTGGCTTAAACATTTTCCCATGGATAATAGAGCCATCATCTGGCGGCACTTTTAGCACAAACGCCCATGTTTTCGAGACAAAAATGCCCATCATCGGAAACTTCGAAGGCTCCGACAAGATGGAACAAAATTGCCTTTACGCATAGCCTTGAGAATTGATGGAAAAAGTATATAAAATGTACATAAGCCGAGGCAGCCAGAGACAAAAAGATCGTTATGTTGAGAAGATAAACAAAACTAAATTCGATATGTATAAAGCTCTCTGTCATAGATGTACCCATGAATGATTTAACTGTCTCTTATTACATTGTCGTCGTATATATGTATGTACACAGCTACATTATGTATATTTAAGGACATTTTCTTCTAAAAATTTGAGAAAATTTACAAAATATCTGAAAATTAAATCCATTATCTATTTGAAACAGAATCTAATAAAAATTAAATTAATAAAAAATAATTGCAGAAAAGTATAAAGAAATATTATTTTTAAAATAAATCAATTAAAAGTTTATAATTCATTCAATATGTCTTTTTAGGGAAAAGCTCCCAAAGCTCCAAATTTAGTCAGGAAAGTAAAGCAGCGACAATTTCTATATCATTCAGGGGTGTTTCGATATATTTTCTACCCCCTCCGGGCTCTATTATAATTTACAAAAAAAATCAATTTTAATTGATTAGTAATATTTTTTTATTTTGATCTTCGCTCCTTTCCCCAAAACAAACAATTAAAATTAATCAATGAACAATGGATAAAATCTTTAAAAACCAATCTAAATATTATCCCTAATTTAGTTGTAAAAGCGACTTTTAATCATTCACTATGCTTTTAGCTTCCCACAGCTAACATTGAGTTTGCGATAGACAAAACATTTTGAATTAATTTGTTAATTAATTTTGCAATTTACAAAATAATTGCTGCAATTTGCAATCAATCAAGTGCAATCCGCTGGACAATCACTAAATTTTCTCTCGCTAAAATAGCTTGGAAAGAGCTTTAAACTCCCCACCCACATACACACAGGGAAAGTCCCCGAAAGCTCTATTCTGTGGGGAATTCATTAGAGTGATGGGAAGTGCATTAGAAAAGTTCATGTATTGCAGCTATAGAACGCGCGGGTAGTTGCGTTGGCATGTGCAACAGAGCATTTTCAATTTCAATCTAATTAAAGGGCCCTAAAGGCAAATCTCCGCGAGGTAGTTGGTTAGTTCATCCCCTTTAGTTAGCGATCGGAATCTGAAATATTGGGAGGAAATGTGATAATGAAAAGGCTGATTGTTTTTCGTGGTTTTTCCTAGGCTACATCCAATATGGTATCAGCTAAATTATGCTGCGGATACGTTAGCTCTGGTCTTCCTTTTAATTTTTTGGCCATTCACCCCGTAGTTATGCATACGCAGAGCTATATTATGTGTTTGATTTTCCGGAAAAATAGTACTGCGGGTGCTCATTTATTGATATGCATACAATTAAACGTAATAACAATAGTGGCAGATGTTTATTGTTATTATTTCTATTACTCTGTGTGTTGTTTTTTCCGCTCATATCGGATAATAATCATGTGCAAAATATACATAATATTTATGCCTCTGGCGTCGTGTTTGTCATTTGAAAATTTTGGGCATATTTGTTTGCTCTTTTTTTTAATTCTCTCCCCTCCCTCACTCCTCCCTTTGGGATTTACCCCTCAGGGCTCCCCTCGGGAACCGCAGAATGTATTTTGGTTGTTGTTATTTTTTTTTTTCACATAGACCAGGCAACACATGCTGAGAAATGGACAGTGTGACAAAAAGCTTACAACATTGTGGTTAAAGGGAGAGCATATATAATTTGTTTGTTCATACTATGTACATATATATGTGAGATATTTTATATATAATGAGCTTCAAAAGCACACACTTTTGGAGTTTTTAACATACAAAAATTCACAGAAACACAGACTAAATCACGAGAAAATTTCACAGGCCGCACCACCACAGGAAATACTTAAAATCTATGGGGTTAAAGTAAATATCGTACCACTCCTGCATTTTATTTTACAGTGGGGGGAATTTTTTTTTCAGGAGGATGAGTAAGAAATATAAACAGTTTCCCTATTTCATGTCAACACTGTGAGAGCTTTTTTTTTTTAAAAGGCGAGCACATGGGGCTGGTGACGGTAATCTGCAGAGCATCCAAATGGTTAAAAGCATATATTTTCCACTGTAATTTAATAAAAAAAAAACCGGAAGCTTTTGAGTAGAATATACAGCTGCAAATGCTGCAAAATGCTACAGGAAACTTTGTGGCTTTAGGGCAAATAACATACAACTTCTACAGGTGATCATAAATGCTGTATGTTGCTCGTGTACACTATGTTTATTTTTGTGTTGCTAACATCGAGCTTACATAGCGTGAAAATGGTAGCTTTAAACGTGAAGGAAATATGAAATTGATTAATTTTGCCAGAGAAAAAATGGAAATAAAACTTTCTAGTTGAAAGAAATGACTCAAAATGTGTTTTTTTAATTGACTTTTTTTTGTGTACCGAGCAAAATCGAAAGTCGTCAGATCGGGCTCAAACTTGGGATGAGCACGAATTAGAGTACCCACATTCCAAAAAACGTATGCGCCAAAAAAAAAATTTTCCGGCCGGCCGTCCGTAGTACAAAGTTAAATTGCAAGAGAACGGTGATAGATAGAGACTTGCGGTAAACGGCAAAGTTTAAAAGTCAACTGGAAGACGTCCGATTATGACGTCAAATTTTATCCCCCACCCCTGCGTCCGCGATTTTGAATAACCTCAAAATTTTGTTTTCGCTATATCTCAGCCCCGGTAATAGCTAAAAATCTGAAATTTTTATATGTTGTAGGGGCCATCAAGAGCTTTCCAACGATACCTCATTTTCGAAAATCGGTCAAGCCGTTTAGTCAATATGGCCGCCACAATTTTTCATCGAAAATCGACCATAACTCGAAAACGGCTTAACCGATTTTGATCAACCCGGGGTCAAATGAAAGCTCTCAACAAATCCTACAACTCTCTAGAACATCCGAAGTTTCAAAAGTGACCGCTAGGGGGCCAAAAATCGAAAACAAAATTTTCGATGAGTTTTCGATGAATATCTCGAAAACGCCATTATCGATTTGCTTCATTTTTTGATATATTATAGCTTACTATAACATCTATAACTATAACTATAACTATAACTATAACGTCGCCATTTTGAAAATATTGAGTTCCAACTTTGACATGTCATATCTCGGGTTCTACTAGTCCGATTTTGATCAACTCAAGCGCAAATGAAAGGTTTCGTAAAACCCTACAAATATCTAGAACATTGCAACTTCGAGAAATGACCGCGAGAGGCGCTTAAGTCAAAATCAAAGTTTTCGAAAATTTCGAACTCGAATATTTCGAAAATGCCATTATCGATTTACTTCATATTTTAATATGTTATAGTTGAGGTTAAGACCTTTCCAACGATAGCTCAAAATCAAAAATCTATGGAGCCGTTCCCGAGATATGGCGTTTTAAAGATTTCTTAGGGTATGACTTTTCAACTTTTCCCGACTTTGCGTGTATTTAAATTAATTAGCGTTCTAGTTTGCTCTCACAAAATTGGTACACTGAAAGAAACACAGCTCTCGTAAGCTTGGTCAGCTTACCAGTACATTTAATATGATTTGTTGAAGAACAAAATAGACGAAAATTGCAGTAGTAAAACAATAAATTTTATTGTGTTGTTTCGTGCATAAGCTCCTCATAAAAGACAATTCAAAAGGCATGAAAAGCCTGCAATAAATACTAAATTAACTTAGCATAGTATATTACATGGCTGACGATTTTCCCAAAAAGGCATATAATTAGTTTACCTAATAAAATAGGATTTTAGCCGCTTTGTCACCAATAAATAAATTAACTGAATCAATAGAATTTAATAATTAATTCCAATATATTGAATTTAGTCAAACAAATCACAGCATGGAATTTAAATTATTTTCCCCCTTCTACTGTAAAATAATTCCAGGAAAATTTAATTATTTTATCATTTACAAATAGTTAAGGTATTAATTTGATAAAATTAATTATGTAATTAAAAAGAATTAAATAAAAAATCCCATATATATTTTTTTTTCTATCATTCGCATTTTTATATAGTAAATAAATCCTTGCTCAATGGAAAAACTGCTTGGAAATTCTGTGGCAATCTTCAGTTCATCAATCCTATCTTCAGTTTAGCATTAATTTTCATAATTCTCCTTTGGCTTTCAAAATCCCTTTCGGCACCTCAACGTCACATACATAATTCTTATGTAAAGCTTTTTGGGAGCTTTCGAAATACATATATATTTGTATTGGGGGTATACCGACAATAACACAAAATCCAATGAGTGGTATGGCCAAATGTATTCATGCGGTAAATTTGAATAAATGATCGTGAAATTTGTTGTTTACCAAATGAGGTGAAGTGTAAGAAAGACTTTTATCTGTTTGGAAAACACCAAATACACGCACACACATCACCCTGTCAGGGGGAGGGAAGCACCACAAAAAGGAATTCCCCTGGGATGAGCTTTTTTCATGCGAGAGAGAAAACTTTTTGGTGGTGATGTGATTTTTTTGTGTGTGTAAGAGCACCTCCCCAGTACCTGTGATGATGGTTAAATAGTTAATCCCATCGTTGTTTTCAAGGGGGTGGTAGCTGAAAGAAATCCCGTGGCTCCTGAGGCTTGGAGGATGAATCCCCCAGTTCATTCGGAAGGCCTACAAAAGCCCCACAACTAATGTACATTGGAGGAAGCGGATGAGGAGGGATGGTATTCCCCCATTCCATGTGGCTTTGAAAGCTTTGCGGTGTGTATGTGTAAAATGGTATGTATAGCATAAAGCTCATTTGCATATTAAAGCCCTTCGCCCATCCATTCCGATTTCGTACAATATTCCACTGTATTTGGTGCTCTAACTCTACTCTATTGTAACCCACCCCCCATTCCCCAACATTGTTGCAGTGTGGAAGCCATGCAATACCAAAACTATACCTCCTGGTTTCCCGAGATACAAGATGATGTAATTAAAACTGTGCCAAACAGAGCAAGTACTAATTTTGTAAACATGCACGTTATTCAGCTGCCCCCAACCCATTTCTTATGCGCACTCCCTAGACAACAAACTTTCCCCAAAATAGAGACTCCTTAATCAATAATGGAGTTCAGAGCATCACCCTCCCTCCCTGCCTTTTGCTAAGTTCACCAGAATGCCATGCTCTTTCCAAAGAAACTTTAGGTCAAATAATTTAACATTCAGTATTGCATTAAAAATTCAAAATCCAAAAATATCTCATGGCATTCACTGCTTATGATTAATTCTTAAAAAAGAAAAATTTCCCTACAAGTACACAACAGAGTAAACTCCTTTAATGAAATATTCATTTGCTAAAAATGCTTTGAGATTTAAAAGCATAAAAATGAACTTTATGATTCATTTCATTTCTCTTTCTTTTTCAAATTTATTATAAAATATGCGAAATATGCAATATTACGGCAAATAAAGGAATTTTCTATATTTTCCAGAGACATTTCTTTTCTATAAATAGCATATAATCTTCTCGGACTCCTCAAGGGATAATTGATAAATAATTTATGTACATCGCCAAGGGGTGTTTATCTGAATGAAAATCTTCGGATCTTCGGATTATTCGCCAAAGATTCGGATGATTCGCGAAAGATTCGGATTATTCGCCAAGATTCGGATTATTCGCCAAGATTCGCTTGATTCGCCAATATTCGGTTGATTCGCTAAGATTCGGTAGATTCGCCTATATTTTTGGTGCACAAATAACACTTTTTAAGCAAAAAACTATAGCTTTTAAGTATTTCGCGTATTATAGACGTACCTAAAGTATCTAAACGTGTTTGTTTGAATTTTTTGAACTTGATTTAAAGTTTAGAACAACTTTTTTTTTTAGTAAAAGGTTCTCAAATCGTCGGAAAATTCGATTTTCTAACTTTGGGGCCAAACTGTACTTAAAAGCACTCGAGATATAGCCTTCATTCAGAACTTTTAGAATACTTACAAGAATTTTTTAAATGGCGAAATCTTCTAAACGGTGACATAGATTTTTTTCATTTTTTTTGCATGGTAAAAGATATTGAGTCAGGCTACAACATATCAAAATTTAAAAGATTTGCCTAATGGGGATTCGGGGATATTGCCCCTTAATGTTAGGCAATTTTTGTTTTTAATTTTAGCGCCTCTTGCGGCCATTTTTGGAACTTTAAATGTTCTAGACAGTTGTAAGGCTTCTTGAAACTTTTCATTTCATCAGCTTGAGTTGGTAAAAAACGGCTTGACCGATTGTCAAGTGTAAATTATCGATGAAAACGTCTCACTGAGCTCTACAACATACTAAAATTTCAGACCTCTAGCAATAAGGGAAGTGGTTGACGGTGTTTCAAAATGGCGGACGGCGGCCATATTGGATTTTAAAAATGCGAAAGAATGTTAATCAAAATTAGCAAATATTTGTAAATATTTTCCAATATTCGCCAATATTCGTAAAGATTCGGATTATTCGCCATGATTCGGATGATTCGCTAAGATTCGTCAAGATTCGCGAAGATTCGCCTAAAATATCCAAAGATTCGCCAGATAAACACCCCTTGTACATCGCCTACGTAGAGAAAGTTTTTTTTCCTGAGAGAAGCTTTTGAGACGCTTTCATAAAAGTTATATCTGCATTCAAGTAGGGAAACTTAAAACGTTATAATACAATTGAATGAAAAATAGCCCTTTTGGTCGTCTTTTGTGACTTTCCACTCAAAAGACGAAGTATTTGAGAGAAACAAGAATTGAGGGAAAATATCAGAGGGCATATAGCATATGAATCTACTTTAATTTTATTGTTTTTAGTGGTTTTAAAATACCAAAAAATGACAATTTATTTCCACAATGTCATCGCTTTGAAAATTCAATTTTATTAATAAATAAATTGAAACTCAACGAGACACCATCAGCTTTATTTTTGGCACTGCTTCTGTTATTTAATATCTTTGCTGTCTAATTAAAATGATATGATGCATTAATAAATAAATGTTAATTTTTAATGTCAAATTGAAACATAAATCTCATTGTTCTTTTAGACTTAATTAATGTGCACATTTGGTAACTTTTTCTCTGTGAAAAGTATTAATCACAAAATTAATTGTATCACTTTTAATTAAAAATAATACTTCGAAAAAAAATCATCAATGTAAATATGGTGATGAGTACTACATAACAAATATTGATTCCAATTTGGTAAAATAAATTATTTCAATTATTTTTATACTAATTTATTAAATAGTAAACAATTGTATGTATTTTGGGGCAAAGGATGTTGGTTATTTTAATTTATAAACCTTTGCAAATGTTTTTAAAAACCCCAATAATCAAATACCTATCCCCATAGGGAGCTGATAAACTATTTTTTCGGTTCTAATTAAAATAATGAGTGGAAAAACAGAAAATGGCGAATATTTTATGATTTAAATTTATTAACTGCTATTTTATGTTAGGTACTTTAACGTTTTTTATTTTTTTTTTAATTTTATTTAAATCGACGTGAGTTTATTGAAATGTTTTGAATAATTTAAAACATTGATTTTAAGAAATTCCTGAAAAAAGGAGTATATGCATTTTTAATCATGCCACAACGTATGCAGCAATGCTTTAATAATGCTTCTTTTTTATTTTGCCAAATAAGCGGCAATGGGGGCCTTTTTTTAATTTATGGAAGCCTTTTACTTAAGTAATCAAAATTAATTTAAATTAAAAATAGAAAATTCTCTTTGGCTTTTCTTGAATTTTCCGTGACAATAACAAAAAACTAAAAAAAAAACCTCCTTCCACATCATGCAAAATATGTAGCAAAAGACTAAAATATCCCATCCAGGTATTCAAATTAATTGTATATAATTCCTCAATGGTGCAATATTAAATTTCGAATATTCAACTCTTCAATAACCTCGCCCTCTCTCTGTCTCCTCAATGTTACATTGAAGCAAGGACTATTCGCTTTTATTAGAGAATACAATACCCCAAATGAACGAAGGATTATTATTCATCCAAAAGGAAATAAATGCATTCAAAGGGAATTTCTTGCATCTCGTAATGAATTTCCTTGAAATTCATTGAATGCGAGAACTATTGTTGGGTAACACAGTGCGCAGCTCACCCCTTGGTAAGAATTATTTCATATTAAAATAGTTTTCCCCAAAACCACTCAAAGGACTTTTCTGTGGAGGCTTCTGCCTTGAAAGTTGAATTTTGTATAGAAAAGGGGCCGTGTGGAAAGTTTCATCACGAAGGGCAATTTATTGTAAAATTGTAGTTCAATACACCGGAATTATTTTCATAAGAATTCCTCTCCATTGAACCACTTTTTCTTCTCACCCCAATACTCTGAATAGGGAAACTTTTTAAAACTTTACAACATAAGAGTTTAAAAAGTTTTCCATTTGAGACATTTTTTTATGCTTTCTTCACTAGAATTTCCCGGGAAGATGGTTGAGTCAAAAGGATAATTTTTTGCACCCACACACACACACACACACACACACAGAAAATTCAAGCATTTGGATTTAAGCTTCAAGAACATTCTTTATTGTTTATATGAGACATGAATTATCACGTAAAATTCATCATGAAGGAAAATCTAAATAGGAATCATTTATAGCAAATATTAGTGGAAATATTTACACACAATTTGGTAATAATTAACAATCAATTTGGAAAATTTTCATTACATACCACTAATTTGCGTGAATAATTGCGTGATAAATAATTATATTGCATCAACTGGTGAATTTATCTATTTGCATGTCACGAGACTAATTCATGAATTTTCATAAATGTATTATTATTTTATGCAATCAAATCTCCCTGTCGAAATTAATACCAAATTCCAATTTTCATCGTATTCATGTGGCTTTTTGCTGTGATATCCACGCATAACTATGCCAAAGAATATAATAAACATTATTATATGTGGGGGAGGGCTAAAATGTTGAGGTCCCCCCTAGGAGAGAGATTTACAAAACCATCTATAGAGAAACGAAAATTTGGGTCACACGTCACTTTTACCCACGACTATCGTTAATCTCTTTGCTGGGAGAGCTTTATTTGAAATGTGACAGATGGGTTGGTCCATATGCGGAGCTCGCAGAGTTTTAGGGGGCAGAGAAATTGAAGTCACATTGGTTGCGGTTGACAGCACTGTCATCATTTGCCCTCTCAAATACTTTTCCATTGACATTGCTGAGGTATTTTCCCACCCCCAAGTCACCACCTCTTTTTCCCCAAAGGAGTATGAGGGAAATTTAACTTCCATGAAAGACTTCTTTAGATTCCCCAACGACGAAGAGAAATGGAGTTGCGAAAGAGAGCCTCCCAAAAGGTTAACAAACGACTTGTATTTTAGTGGGAAATTTTATACAATTGTTTGCTATACATTGTATATTCTATCGATAATTTTCTGAGAAAAAGAATTCTTTTATTCTTATTAAATGACTGAATTATTGATGAAAATATGATATTTTTTGTTTTGAAATATTTTTTTCATCGTTATAATATTTTGAATTATGAGCTTTCGTATCATCCCTTAATAAAGCTTTTTTCTGTTTTTATAAGACACGGGGAAAACAATTATTAAAACTACTTTAAAACGATTGGCCACAAACTAATAAGATGAAGCCCTCTGGTTTTACCCGGCGCCTCCATTTAATTACCAGAGAATTTGGCTACAGAAATTAGTAGAGCTTTTAGGGCATAAAATTCATCAATCTTGGTTCACCCAGAGCTTTTCAACCCTTGTCATAATTTGAAAACCACACTCATGATAACTATTAAACTATTTATACCTACTTCTTATTCATAGGCAGAGCTTTCAAAATATATATGTAAGTAAATACATACATAGTTACACACAATTCTATATATTACTTGCTTCCTCAAGAGCCAGCATTTTTCACGTATTGAAGCGATTTTCACAGCTACAAATATGTAACACTCGGGGAGCTTTTCATTGTCAAACGCGACGACAAAAATGTCTATGTGTATGCATGGGAAAAGCATGTAAAGAGGATAATATGTAATATAAAAATATCGCAACATAAATTATTGTGTGTTGTGAATAAAAACGCAATATTACCATATTTCCCTATGTTGGGGATTTTTCATCTCATGCTAAACTGATTTTTATTCACGCACACCACCCCCTCACGTAAGCTTTTGTGTGTGTATTGCGTGGGTGGGGTACCCTCCCGAAAAAAAAAGTGGGGAATTCGCCACTCAAGCCACTCAACCCTGGAGAGATATCTGTGTGTGCTTGGGGTGATGCGGGGAAAGTGTAGAAAAACCCATCGTCCGGCCAATTTAGTCACATTTTCCGGGAGAGGGATTGTCGGTTGGAAAACCATATTTTCTCCATGGGATTGTGTATGTGCGGTTCTCGGCCACCCCCACCCCTCGGGCTCCTCTCAAAAACTGGACACAATGGGAAAAAAAATCCTGGGTGTGCGGAATTTATTCTATCGTTCTCTCTACATTTTATGAGCCTACCATATTCTATTATGCGACATGGAAGGAGGTGGAGGCGGTGAAAGAAGAGATCAAGAAGGGGGTATGCTTAAGTAGAAAAAGAACCCTTCCACCCACATGGTACAATACACACCGTGAAAGGAAGGGGGTCCCAAAATCCTCCCACAGAGACCATTTAGGAAGACAAATTCCCATTTCGTTGCCCCAAAAGACGAACAAACTCATATAAATTCACATTGCAAAATCACCTATTGATGACGAACATTTGCACTGACATGATTTGGACATTTTTCAAGTGTGGGCCAAACATCCACTACCCCATCCTGTTTCAAATTCAAAAGGACAATCCCTCTGAAGAATCCGTGCATTAATATTTTGTCCACACATTCAACGGAGGATTTTCAGGGGAAGGAGCTTACAGTGGAAATCCATTGAGGATTTTGTGCTTATGCTCCCTTTTTTTTGTTTCTTTCAACAAGGCAATTTGGAAAACTTTGCATAACTCCCCGCAAAGAGCAATGGACCTTTCTTTTCATCCAACCACCCACAACACACAGGGGAGAGATTTAATAATAATTAACTGATTTTATTGAAAAAGTCATGGATCTATAAAAATCCTTTCGGAATCTTCTTGCGGAACTTTTTCAATTATTTACTTCTCTTTCGAAGAAACTCAATTTTATATCATAAAAGAATTTTTGTGAGAGGGTAATTTTTAATATGAATGAGGTATTTTTTAATAGCTAATAGAAAGCAATATTGAAGGAATTTTTAATAATGAGAATTTCAACCAGAGACGGTTGTTTAATTTATTATTTGGTATATTGCACATAAAAGCTCAAAAGTAATCAAAAGAAATAAATAAATTCATTGAAAATGATACAAATAAAATTGGGACCAATTTAATGGAAACTAATCTATAATTTTATTAAACTTTCTCTGCATTTTGAATCGTTTTAAAACTATTGGAAATAATTTAAAATTATTTAGGGTAATAAATAAATATTTTTATTGCAATAATATGTCGAATAAGCTGGAAATATTTCATTTGTCAAACTTTCTATATTTTTCTGTGTATATTTTAATGACTTTCTATCACAAATAACAATGAATAGACTCCTTTTTCTCAAACAAAAAAAAACTCATCTCAAAGATTTTTTTATTCTGTATTAAAGGAGTTCATGCAGCTAACAAGGGCCAAGTTACCTAATTCAAATAGATGGAGAAACAATTTTGACCCACCCAGTCTTGTTGGGAATCAAAAAAGGTTAAAGAATCGCTAAAAATATTCACAATTTTCCTCTGGGATCACAAAGTAAAAGCCAATAAAGTTTCGTAAAAAAATTTTTAAAAAAATTTGCGGCCATTTACCATATTGTCCCTTTCCAATACTTCAAGCTTTTAAGCATATGCTTGATACACTGAAAGAAAGCTTAGATGGCTTAGTACTTGGCCATTGTTAGCTGCATGAACTCCTTTCTTAAGAAACAAAATAATAAATAGTATTCCAATCATTCTAATAATCTAAATGTTCCAGTAATGACGCTAATATAATCACGAAAATGTTCATCGCGTGTGAAAATTATAACAACTGTCGCGGATAATTCATCTAATGATTCAACGTCGATTTGTCACGCACAGAAGAAGCACACGCCTGTGAATTGCGCGTGGAAGATGGTTAAATGTCTTTTTAATTTTCAAATCACACTTGAGGCACCACACCATCTTCAATCGCATTCTCCCAACATCTTGCGGAGCTTCTGGCGAACTTTGTGTGAGAACGACAACGAGCGCAGGGAGAGGGGGGGGGATGGGAAAATTTGTATTTGGTGCGGAAAACGGAAACTAATTATCGTGTTGCTGGGAAAGACATACAGAAAGGAAAACCTTTCACGTCTACCACCGTATTTAGAGTTGTATTGAAAATCCAAAAGTTATATAGCATCCAACGTGAGCTATATACAATCTCAATATATAAATGTATAGCAATTGCAAACTATAATCAAGATAAGAGAATGAGAGGAAATCTTTGCGCGCGCGGGAAATGTGTAACAAGTTCTTTCGACGGTGAAGGATGAAAATTGAGAAAGTTTTAATGAAGTCGATTTTCTTCTAAACTGTCATAACTCATTCTTCGCCATTTGGCACGAAATTCTTCAAATGAAATTGTCTTGCTTTATTTAATTGATTTTTGAGTACTCTCCCAACATAAATTTTCCTCAAATTTTCCTCATAATTTTCCAAATATTCTAACATTAGAAAAAACCTTCAAAATAATTTTCTCTGCAGCAATATAACTCTTTATCCACAAATTTTGCTAATGATGACATTTTTGGCGGGCACAATTGCTACCAATTTTCACGCGAAAAAAAAGAACATATTCTCGAGTCCCAGAGCGTGCGAAAAAAAGCCAAATTTCCACCCTGTGAGAGCTCTAATAAAAAAGCTTAATTAATTATTCGTACTAAACTAATTAAGAGAGCTATATATTGCACCCTTGGACCATGTGGATAATTATTTTTTCATCTATTGTGATTCACCGGCTGCATTGTCTCCATGCCATGGGCAAAAAAAAAACTTACACACTACCCTCAACTGCCAATGACAGCCCCTTTTGCATGCATCCAACCATTTGAGAAATAAAGCATCGAAAGAATAAAACTAATTACTGTCATCCCACAATGTGGAGGTTTTTTTTTCATTCTTTTCAATTATTAAGGAATAGACAGAAATTAATTATTGGTTTTAATTAAATGCCAGTTTTTCTTCTTTTCTGTTAAATACTGAACATAAGAATTTCATGAATTTATGCCAATTTAGCTTTATTTTAAAAGCTCGGATTTGCTGAAAATTTTTCTTTGCTTTAACAATTTACACCTTTCTGATAATCTTTGATTTCACTAAAATCGCCAAAAACTGTAGAGAATGACGTCACCTTTCTATTTTTATGCCTTAAAAAGTATGAAACATTGACGCTAATGCTTCATTGATGATTTATTGAAGAGGTGTTTCCACTGATTTTCCTTTTCATCATTACCTCAAATCAAATTCCAATCAAAAGCTCAAAGAAAACAGCTCACAAAGATGTAATTCAAATGTTAAATTGAAAAACATTTTAATGTAATTACAACACCATCAAAATGCTTTTAAATTCTCCCGTATAGGGATTTAATTCCTTTTTCCATTTCAATTGCATTTCATGATCTACCATGAAAATGCACTTAAATATCCTTTTAAGAGCACCAAAGAAACGCCCGATGGAGAATAGATAATTCGCTCTAGAGGAGGGGGGGGGTGGGTGTGATGATGTTGAAAGTTTTCTTCGCAACACAGGGAAGGTGCTTAAATTTCTTACTGTGAAGCCATTCAATGGGGGGAGCTTTCATTGCAAAAGCACACAACATTTGACTTGAGGAAAAGTCTTGCAGCAATGATGAAACCATTTCACTCTCCCAAGTATAATGCCATTGGGTTGAACGTGTTTTCTGTGCGAAAATCTTCATTGGCACGTCCTTGTCATATTGTCAAGCTGTGAACATCTAGGTACACCCCTCATTCCCCGCTCCTTTCGGGATTTTAAAAGAAAAGACACACCACATTTTGCGAGAGGCGAACATTTCATGGAATTCATTTCCAAAAGGGGGGTGTGTGGAGTCATATGGTGATGGGGGAAATTAGAATTGAAAGCGACAGAAAGTGTGACTTGCAAACTTATATTGACGACTTCTCGAGGGGGTGATTTCCGTCACCGCCCACCCCCACCCTCCCAAAAATAAAACTCCCAAATCTACCCCTCAGGATAAAAAAGCGTGTGTACTTTCTCATGTTGAATTTTTACACGACACAGGAAAACTTTCATCCTGTCGCTCAACTTCAACGCATTTTTCTGTAGGGAAAGCTCCACCCCGCCTCCCCATCGCAGCACACAATCCTTCATCCCCTTTTTCTGTAGCTTCGCGGTGAAGCGAGTTTTTCCATCGTTGCGGCGGAACATTTTCATTCTCTCGCCAAAGCGATCTCGATCACCTTTCGAGAGAGCTCCGCATCCAACCCCCCTCTTTGAACGATTTCAACGCAAATTGAACCTCACCAAAACCCCATCATCCCCCAACGTGTGTGGTGTAGCACAGGGGGTTGAGCTCTGTGTCTGGATGACATGTGAAACCGAAATCATTTTTCAATAGCGCTAGAAGAAAATTCATGTCTCGCATTCCAAATGAATACATTTCATCTTCTCACACCCCCCCAACCCCGCCATGTCAATCGATGACGATACTCTCACCCGAAAGACAGAGGCGGGGTAGGAGCTATATCCAAGGGTGGGTCGTATAAAAAAAACACTCAAAAGTGGTCGGAAAAAGCTGCAAAAGCTCTAAAATATTGCATGAGAGCATCAAATTGGAAAATCTGCAGAAAATTGCACAGAAATACTTTTTTTTTCTCTTTCACACTTTTTTCCATTTGGGTACTTCAGGCGATTGAGTTATGATTCCATGGATCAATTGACTATGTTGAATGCATTGATGTGTATGTGAAATGGAAAGCGAAAATGAAGAAATTTTGTGTAAAGAAGCATAGAAAATTCTTATTGAGACAAGAAAAAGTTTTTATGGTTTTTTCTTCTTATAGAATTCTCAGTTGATCGATAAAGTGAACTAAAGCACAGGGGCTAGAGCTTTAGTAGGTGTACTTGGGAATTTTTAACTTTTCCAATAAATCAGTTTTCAATTGCTTTATAGTTCGGAGCGTGGAAAAATTATGCAAATACTTGTGGAGAAAAATTGAGAAAATTTCTTCAACAATTATATTGGAGAAATATGAAGAGAAGAGAGAAGAAATGTGAAGAATATAAAATTGGAAAAGAAAGCAAGTATTCGGAATATTTGAAATGTTCGGTATAATTTCAGAACATTCCAGTAAGAGAATATTTAAAATTAAGAATGGTCCAATAATTATGAAAATTCCACTCAACCCTCAAATTTTTCCCATTTAAATAAAAAAAATTCTTTTAAAAAATAACTTTAAATTGCTTTATTAATTTAGGTCAATTTTATCTAGCAAAAAAGCAGCTTAATTTCGCCTTAAAAATATTCATCCCTTGAGCAATATTCCCCCTTCAACTTAAACTTATTCATCCCCCTGCTGCCACATTCGCATAAACACCCCAATTAAACCCTAAATATTGTTGAGGAAGTTGCTCCGCAAAAGAAAAAAAACATCCCCTATTTGCAGCCTCATCTGTGTCGTTCCATACACAAAGACATACCCCGGAAGGAACATGAATAATGCATGCAATTTTTCCACCAGGAGGAAAGAAAAAAACTTTCACGCAGCCCCTTGGAAATGTACCACCTCCACCGTTGAAATAGACTGGGAATTTACGCAGATACATTCAACATTCGCAAAATTCACAAAAGACGCATTGAAATTTTAATTCTAACATGGTATTCAAAGCCCAATTTTCAGAGGTTGGTACGGGAAAAAAATCGCTTTGAGAGAAGAAAACTTTCACCCGGAGAGAATCTTTTTTTTCTGTGTGTGGGAAAATGCCGTCTCCACCCCCCTCATGGGACATCCATTGTGAAACACGCGGAGGGTGGAAGAGAAACACGAAGCGACACTACCAGTGAAATTCTACCCTCGTAATTTTTCACTAACCTCCCCCCATTCCCCCATTGAAAAACACCCTCATCCCCTGCCAGAGTTTCAAATATCTCGTGTGTGTGTGCGAGGCGAAAAGTCGATTTGCCATGGGGATACCAAAGAGCCTCTCGGGAGGGGTGAGAGGACAAGCGGGGGTGAGCTTTTGACAAGTTGAAAAAATATATGAAATTTTTTTGCATTCCATTTTTTTTTTCTACGGGGAAATAATGTGTGTAAAATAATATTCGATAATGGCAAAAATGGCACACGATGCTGCTGAAGTACTTTCCCGAGTATCGACAGAGTGCTTTTTGGGAGCTATCCCTGTGAGGAAGCACGAGGAAAGGCAAAGAAAAAAATTCAATATTCTCCTATTATTGAGAAGCAAAGAGAGATTCATTCTTGGATGGAGAGACACACACAAGTTAATAAATGTTGAAGTGTCTCAAATGCTGAAGAAGACCATCAATTAAATTTTATCGTGACAAAGTGACAGGGCAATTACGTGGGTAGAAGAAAATTTCATCGTGGCAAATTCGGCGAAAGAAAATGATTCTTCAGCGTGGTGTGTATCATTTTTCACCGACAGAGCGCAATTTTCCTCCTCAAAAATCTTCTCAACTGTGAGCCTTCTTGATTAGGGTTTTGCCTCTCTCTGTGTACAATCAGTTGCTGCGGGAAGGAGGGGGGTACGCGCGTGGTATGGAATTTAATTTAAATATGTCAGCAAACTCACCTCCTTGAGAAAATAATCACTCAAAATTCACACACTTTTGTGTCTCGCCATTTGCACTTCCATTGGGTTTTCCACCTGAAATGAAGAAATTAATTTTAATTATTTTTGTCATATAGCTAGCAGGGAAAAACCAAAGAAGAGATTTCCTCTCTCTCTCTCCCTGAGGAATAATAAAGTTGTTGCTCACATCAGTCAACCACAGACCATGATTTTGGTAAGTTTTCCTAACATTTTCATTGGAGAGTGAGGAAAATGTTACAAATATTTCATTTACTTAGAAGTTGGTATTCCACTCATATGTAACGTGATATGCAAAGTTTTATGTATTTTTGGGGAAAACTCAGCCCATCAGTTTGAGATTAAACTTTGGATAAACATATATAGTTTGATATCTTTTTTTCTTTCAAAAAATTGGAGTGAATTTTTTTTTTTGAATATTTCTTAAAGTTTAAATAAAATTAGTGGAATACCAATTTCCATATAACGTCTACGCTTTATCACTACGTTTTCAAGCTTTTAACTTCTATTGCTGAGCTTGAAGCTTGGTATGTTTATTTAGAAAAGGTATCACCCATTTCTTATTTAAATACCTTCCAATCCCTCAAATACAGGGTTGTCTCTTTCTTAATACCTAATTCATGATTTTTTTTAAATGTTTTTTTCAGACAATTTTTTTTCTTAAAATCTCTGCAAGAAATCTTTATAAATTTCATCTTTACCTTTAATCTTTGTTCCTTTTAATTTAATCACGAAGTAATTTACAAACAAACTTGTGAAACCCACAATATTTGACCATCATCCTGTAAGAGTATAGAGAATGGAATTTCTCTGTTGAATTTCAGATGAGCATCATGTCAAAAATATGAATGCTTCAGGCAATTCTCTGTGGCTCTTTGAGAAGCTTAACATTGCCAACATCAAAATCTCTTAGCCTTTTGGAGGAAGGCAACATTGAGGATACGATGCTACCACGTAGAACTCCATACAAGATAAATTCCAGCAAGAGAAGTGCTTTTGAAAGTATCCTTGAGTGCTCAACGTATATAGCAATATTTTAACAATGATTGACAGGCAATCAAATTGGCTTAAGAAGAAGCTGACGCAACACGATATATACCTCCACCATATACATATGTATAGGAATAAATTAAACAATGCAAAAAGGAATGGGGTATGTTGCATATACACAGAGGAGTGGCCCAAATGCATAAAGCTGAAATCCAATTTCACGTGTCAGGCACAAAGAGTTGCAAAATTGGCACTCAACATGCGATTTTCCACCACAAGCAGCACAAGGAAGATTTTCCAGGGTTGTGCGGATGCAGCAAAATTGGAAGAAATGCACAGTGTGGGTGATGGATGGGAGACAATTAAATCTTTCATCCACTATGAGGGTGGGTTTGGGGTGAAAAATTCATACAGGTCACAAGAATAGGTATATATGTATGTATGTTCTTAGATATTGCAAGATAGAATAGAATAAATAGAAACTTTTATCAATAAATATGATTTTTTGCCGTTACAGTGAGGGCTGTAAAAATGAAGCCAATGCTGTGCAATTTTAATTTTCCTTATAAATCAATTCACAAACATTGAATTTCTCATTGTAGGTAACATTTTGTCGGAAATAGAGCCATATCCCTATATATACTCCACAATGCACATTGTTCGCGTCCAAATAATTCCGCATGACAGTGTGTGCGTGCACAAAGTATGGTGCGAGGGGGGTTGGGAAACATTAGAAATTGTTTAGCTGGTAAGCTCCTAACAAGCACACATGACACATATGTGAAATATATCAAATTCCTGCCCTACAGAAGCCGTCCTCTCTTAACCATGTGAATTTTGCCAGCTATGCTCTGTGCACATTTCCCCTCGATATATGAGCAAGCAAACCCCTCACATGGACAAAATGAATTCCAGCAATGTTGGGTCACCCAGAGAGAAAATCTCTGACAGAGAACGAAGAAATTTTGCTCAATTCTAGTACTATCCAGTGTGTACCAAAATTGCCCTATATGGTCTCCTGATAAAGTTGTGTATAAAAAGCTCACCCCCCGGCCCCCCAGAAAAAAAACATTAACTTTTCCATTGGCACGAGGAAGGGAAGAAATTGCGGAAGCATTAGTACCGGATGTGGTCATTGGGAAAAACATGAAAAGTCATCATTGATGATCATGTTCGGCATATTTTCACAAGCAGAGCGACATTTTGGGTCACGCGATGTATTTATTGGCCAATTAAATTATCTCTGTATCGCACTTTCTCCCCCTAGTTTCCCTTATATGATATGTTCCTGTGTGTAGGGAAACTTGTGCTATATAGCACCCACGTAGGCAATTTTTCTTCACGGCAATTCACACGAAGGATTTCGGAGTTTTTCCTCCTCTCTTCTATCCCAAGTTGTCGTCAATTGGATTTGCCAAAGAGGGCAGAAACTCTCCATGCTTATCATCAAGGGGTGAATGGCATGTGCTTCTCATAAGAAATATTTCCTTTTGCTTTTTACGTTGACTTTGGGAGGAAATGTTGGCAAAGAAATATTTAAATTAGCAGAAAAAGAAAAGAAAGGAAACGGCAACCGTGAAGCTCAAGAGATCTCAAGAAAAGAGGATTTTCGATCCAGATTTCATTTTAAAAATTCTTATTTAGTACCATAAAAATTCAGATTAAAATAAAAAATCTTATAGGGGAGACCGGGGTTAAAATAGTCACTTAAGGGTTTAGAAAAAGCTCAAAATATCATATTTTCCAAATATGTAGATAAAGCGAAATATATAGCTCATTTGTTTAGGAAATTTACTGCCCTACAACTCTTTCTCAGATCATTTTGTTCTATCTAGCTTGGAAATATGATATTTTAGGCTTTTTCCAAACCCTTAAGTGACTTTGTTAGCCCCGGTCTCCCCTACTGAAGTCTTGACCGAAAATTCGTTTTTCTTAACCATCTGGTCCTAAGCACTAGTCTGCAAAGGGCAAAATAAAATTTTATTCTATTCTATTCTTAACCATCTCTATAAATGAATGTTCTCTGTTTCTGGAAAAATCTTCTTTATTTTCAAAAGAACATTTATTCAGTGAAGGAATCAATCGTTTTGATCCACGAATTTATCATTTAGATAAAATAAATTATTCATTAAATAAAAATTCTTTTAAAAAGATTATTTTTAAAGAAATTATTCAAAATTACCCCAAAGAATTTCCCTTCAAAACGGATACATCCAAAATCACCTTCAATGCAACATTTCTAACCAAAAAAATTAAGGGAATAATTAAGTAAATGAAAACGATTTTCCCATTGACACCGGGTCAAAGAGGAAAGGTAAATGTTGTGCAACACAATTCCACACCATTGATCGGCTCAAATGGAAGTGAAAACCTCTTATAGAAAATACACACATAGAGAGGGACGAAGGACCTCTGGGCAAGAATGCTCATTGTGGGGGAAAGATGTTAAACAAGTCTATTTATTGTGTTGCCAGAAGAAAATGTCGTTTAATAAATATTTACTTTTACTACCATCATCCCCTACCCAACCACGTTCACTCCCTCACATAGACTTTTGCGATTATTCGCCTACTTTCCTCGATTGTTCCGACAATTGAGCGATGATAGGGGCAAAAATGGAGCCGGGAGGGTGAAGCAGAAAAAAAAATTGCAAGGCAACTCATAAAAGCTCCAACTATGTGAAATTGAACAACAAAACGATGTCTTATTGTTGAATTTCCTTTCCTTTTTGCAAGCTTCAATTTCTCCTTTAGCACACAATCATAACGCACATGGGGCGCCTTTTTTTCATCACTCCCCACAACCACCCTCATAGGGGTGGTGAAATGTGTACGGAGGATATGCGAAGAAATCTTCCGTTTTCGCAACAGAGAACCCCAACACGGGGAAAAAGGGTTCGAATCGGTTTCAAGTTCAAATACAAACTTTTATGAGTTTTGCATTAGGAATTCACACACACACACACAGGGAGAAGGGAGAGATCCTGGAAGATCTCACGCAGCATGAGCTTATAGTATTGAAAAGAGGAATTTGTTACGACAAAGAAATCAATTCCATCTCCAAATCAACTCTCACATTTGAGCTTTCGACTTTCATGGAGGAATCTCTGTGTGTGTGGGGACTTTTGAGGAAATATTTGAGGAGAAAAGTACACAACCATTGTCTCTGGGTTTTTTTTCTTGGGGTGTGGAAATTGAAATAAAAATGAGGAGTAAAATGGAAGCTGTGAAAACACTCCTTGTATGTACAACAAAATACTAAAAGAGACCAGAAGGATCATCGAGATTATGCTGTAAAAAGGACAACCCCCATAATCACGGCAATAGTTTGGGGAGCTAAGGGTTCAAATGACGATGGGATTCTCGTGGTGATTTTCACAATGAATTCTCACAATGATTATTGCCACACTGAGAAATTTTCTTACCGCCCTTTTTTCTCGCTATACTTTCCAGATTTTTCCTACTTCGTCTTCTTCTTTACCCGCAACAGGAGGTGTGATTTGGGTTTAAATGAAAAAGAAAGAAGGGAGACGGGTGGATTAAGCAGGAAAGGGTGTGAGGAATAAAGGGGCGCCAAAGGAGTGGTACGTATATTACATTGAAATTCGCTGAAATGGAAAATCGACGATAAATTTTCAACTAATTTCCACGCAAAGCTCAATCGTCGACCCCAACATCCGGTTAATACATTTCACCCTTAATAATAAGCCACCAGAGCATAGAGACAAACCCCACCAGGGGGTGAGAGAGTGAATTTCCTCGAGTAATATCGACGCAATTCCTAGTCACAACATCTCCCTTACCCCTTTGAAAGAATAAGGAGAAAATGTACTGGTAAGCTGACCAAGCTTACGGGAGCTGTGTTTCTTTCAGTGTACCAATTTTGTGAGAGCAAACTAGAACGCGAATTTATTTAATTACGCGCAAAGTCGGGAAAAGTAGAAAAGTCATACCCTAAGAAATCTTTAGATGGCTATATCTCGAGAACGGATCCATAGATTTTCATAATTTTTTTTTTGTTTTAAAGGTCTCGAAGTCAGCTATAACATATCGAAAAATGAAAAAAATTTATGTCGCCATTTTCGAAAAATTCGAGTTCGAAATTTTCGAAAACTTTGTTTTCGATTTTAGCGCCTCTTGCGGTCATTTCTCGAAGTTGCAATGTTTTAGACATTTGTAGGGTTTCTTGAAACCCTTCATTTGCGCTTGAGTTGATCAAGATCGGACTTGTAGAACCCGAGATATGACATGCCAACTTTGGAAGGCTATATCTCGAGAACGGATCCATAGATTTTCTTCATTTTTGGCATGAAGCTAGATAATATGGTCAGCTACAACATATCAAAAAATGAAAAAAATTTATGTCGCCGTTTTCGAGATATTCATCGAAAACTCATCGAAAATTTTGTTTTTGATTTTTGGCCCCCTAGCGGTCACTTTTGAAACTTCGGATGTTTTAGAGAGTTGTAGGGTTTGTTGAGAGCTTTCATTTGAGCCCGGGTTGATCAAAATCGGTAAAGCCGTTTTCGAGTTATGGTCGATTTTCGATGAAAAATTGTGGCGGCCATATTGACTAAACGGCTTGACCGATTTTCGAAAATGAGTTATCGTTGAAAAGCTCTTGATGGCCCCTACAACATATCTAAATTTCAGCCCTCTAGCTATAATAGCGGCTGAGATATAGCGAAAACAAAATTTTGAGGTTATTCAAAATGGCGGACGGGGGGGTGGGGGGTAAAATTTGACATCATAAACGGATGTCTTCCAGTCGATATTTAAACTTTGCCGTTTACCGCAAGTCTCTATCTATAACCGTTCTCTCGCAATTCAGTCATAAACCACGGCCGGACGGACGGCCGGCCGGCCGGCCGGCCGGCCGGAAAAAAAAATTTTTGGCGCATACGTTTTTTGGAATGTGGGGACCCTAATTCGTGCTCATCCCAAGTTTGAGCCCGATCTGACGACTTTCGATTTTGCTCGGTACACAAAAGCTGTGTCTGAAAGAAACACAGCTAAAAATCCCCCCTCATCAATTTATTCTGCATTATTTTCCCACCGGGGTTTTAACTCTTTTATTTTTTTTTCTGTATTTTCTCCCTCATTTCCTAAAGTGAGGGTGGATTTTGTTGGCAACAAATGATAAGGTGTGAGTTAAAAACATTCAACTCCTTTTCTCGTTACGTGAAAATGCATTAGTGTTATTGGGGGAAAACTACTAGCAATGTGAGAGAAAATTCTTATATATGCCACTAGCAATTTTCTCAATTGGGTGGGTGTTATTTGTTTTTATTTAAATTTTTCAACCTATAAAATGCCAAAAGGGGGGCATTTAGTTTTTTCCCCCTGCCGTCACGAACACGTAAGGACGATAGGGTGTGTGGCATTCTAGGAAATCCCCAGGAAATCAGTTACATTTTCCCTGCAAAAAAGGACTCTGCCTTGCATGGCACGAAGAGTGTTTGAAATGTGTTTCTATTAAAGTTTAATGGTGGTGTAAAGAAGGAGAAAAAAAGCACAACGTAATCATCCCTAATTGGCGCATTGAAGGTATATATTTTTATACAAAATATTTCCCTTAACACTGAATATATAATTTCGTGGAAATTATTAAAGACATGTAGATGGAAATTCTAGTAAACAACAAATTACAGCGAATGTTTCAATTATAGAGCTTTTTCTTCGTAAATTATATTTACGGAGCTTTCTCCAGATAAAATTTTAAATAGATTGAAGAATTTCTTCTAAACCCAACATGACTACATATTCTATGTATATGTATGTATAGAAAAAGCTTCCATGTCCGAAAATGAAGTCTAAAATTTCACCGGATGGCAACACAAATCAGAAAGTCAATTAAAACAGGAGAGATGCTGAATAAAGGTGAAATAATGGCAGAAGCACCACGAATTTAATAATTCACGATTAATTAAATATTTTAATCACTTCTCATTGTCTACGCCTGAGGTGCCTCTTTTACGAGACTTCCGTGAGTGGTGGATGATTAAAAATTTATCACCTTTTTTCCTTTCTTGGCAACAAGACACTCTGTGTGGCATTTTTTATGATGCCATCCTCCCCTCTTCTCCCACCCTTAATTTTCCTTTCGTGTGCATTTTATTTCATTTTCAGAACATTTAGGTAACAGCGCAGGAGGAGCCCCACCAGCCATGTAGCAAAGAAAGGGAGGACCTCAAGACACGCGCAAGAAAATTGTGAGTAATATTTAAAGACAGGGTGTGTGAAAATTGGCGAAAGGACGGTGTAAGATAAAAAAAAGAAGCAGGAAAGACGAGGTAAAAAATATTGCGCGTGAAAATAATAATAATAATAAAGATTGAGGAAAATGATGTTGGAGTAAAAAGAAGGGAATAGCGCACCAGGAAACGCTACCATATAAAATTCCTCTTTTTTTTGGCTTCCTTATGTTTCCTAAATTAAAATTCTCATCCTCGTGAGTGTGTGTAAAATAATAGAATTTATTCTTATGACCCCGCACCATAGCACCACGTAAGGAGAAGAATTTAGATGAATGCTAATGCACACAGAGATCATAGAACGACGCCTTAAGGCTTGGCACACAGTGCAAATATGTGGCATTACTTTTTTTATCCACGTGCTTTTAAAAGCTCCACCTCAATGAGCTTTATGGTTGATTGAAAAGTTCACGTGAAGTTTTGTTCTTTGGAGGGTTTTTTTTTTAATTTTAATAAGTGAAAACTCTATGGAAATTAATTTTGAAAGAAAAATATTTTCTATTTATCGATAGAAAATTAAGAAAGGAGATTACTCGTTTTTATACGAGAATTGTCTTCATTCAAGAAATCAATCTTGATACGTTAAAGTAACTTCCAGGCAAAAATTTATAGAAAATTTCTTTGGTGATTTATATTAATTTTCCTTGATTCTTTAGTAGATTCTAAGTGGATTGAGGATTGAGGATTTTCTTATACAATAACGAATAAACTCCTTCAGTCTTCAATTAGCTAAAATTCTTTCTTATAAAACTCAGAGTAAATTGATCGGACAATGCCCGAATTATTCACAGAAGCAACCCAAACAAATAAATGATTTTTCCACCCCTTAATTCACTTAACACCTTCTTGATTTTTCCAAACAACCCCTGCTCCACCCACAAACGCACCTCATGAAATTTGTGTGATGAGGTGTGTTATGTTCTTCTTTTATTTATTTATTTTTTTGTACACAAGAAGCAAGAGGCGAATATACTTTTGAGCGTCGCATTGCGACACCCCAGAAGGTTTTATTGTGCTAAATGTCCTCAAATAATATGAAAACATCCACAGACGCCATCCGATGGCTTTCGCCAAGAACTTGAGAGAACGAAAGCAAAGCAAAGGAAAAAAAAAGAAAATTCCAGAAAAGCCAGTACGACGAAAGAGAAAAAAAAGGCAATCCAGTGTGGAGAAAATATTTATTCATTGCAAAAATGGTGAAATTGTGTTCGCTCATTTCATTTTATTTGTGAACCTTCTAAATACACCGCATGTGGGGGTTGTTTGTACTGCTCCCCAGTGTGCATTTATCAGACAAAGCACTCTATCTTCGGGATCTCCCCACCCATTTGGGCGTTGATACTCCCCTTCATTGTCCCACGAGGGTAGGGGGTTGCTTTTTCGCGCGACAACAATGGCAAAAACATTTCCCACACACACCAACAGAGAGAAAATCTAATTTTTCTAATCGCAAAATATCATCAAATTGAACTTTATCCTCCCTCTGTTTTGGGGTCAATGTTTTTTGGTCAACAAAAAAAACATTGCTGAAATATTAATTTTTGTAATCTTGATGCGAGATAATTAATGGAATTGGTAATTCCAAGAAAATTCATCATGCAACGCTAAAATAATTTTTAAGGGATGAAAAATAATTTTTTAATGGAAAACATTTTGAAAGCTCCAATAAGCTTTAATTTCTTCATCCTCTAACGTACATTTGAATGTTCTTTTCTTTTAAATAATGTTAATTTTTCCTTAATTTATTCGGTTTAATTAAAGTTTCTCGACCTTCTAAGTTTCTTTCATTCTTCATGATTTTTCCTTGGATTTTTCCCCATTCGCTTTTGTACTATGCTTAAATTTTCTTAGCCTCCACGTATACAGTATATTTGATAAGGACCGTGTAATTGTATTCAAATTTAAAACTTTTTCAAAAAAAGCTTTTTTCGCTTTTTTTTCAAGTATAGAAGAAAAAAGTCCTTCGAGACATAATAAATGGGTGAAATTATTTCGTGACTTTGGAAGAAAACTTTTCGCTTTTCACACAGGAGAAATCTTCTTGCAGATTTTTTTTCTTCCTCTTATGCGCACTTTGGGAAGAATTAGGAGGAAAGAAAATTAAGTTGAAAGAGGATATATGTGGGAGCTTTTACAGCGGCGGGGGGAAGGGGAGTGGATGGCTGGCGTGAAACAAGATAAATACCAACTTCCTTGTGGGAGAGATTTTTGAATACAATTCCCGGCGCTTTTTTCTTCTTCTTTCTTCATACATGTGTCAGGGCTCCTTCCTCCCATATAACTTTTATGGGGCTTTCGAAGGTCTATCATCGATAGAAATTATGTGTCGATGATAAAGGTGGGTTGTATAGAAATTTTTTGGTACAAGACGTGTATGCGCCCTAGGCTCGGGACAAGGAGATAAGATTATCCCTTCGTAATGCTGAGATTACTTTATTTTGCTGACATAATCTGATTTATGGCGCTCAAATTGAAAGCGCGTGAAATATTTCATCCAAAAAAGGGACCTATACATTTTACTCTAACCACCCTTTACATGCCCACCCATTATTTCCATGAAGGAGCATCAAAGAAAATTGTTTTGTAGAATGGGGTGAGCTTTCACGTGTGTGTTTGTGTGAGAAGTTCACCCTATTGAAAAGCTCCAAAGTGGATGTGTGGGCTAAGGAGTTTCGTTATACATAACATACATATATACACGGAAGCTCGTAAGAGAGTGAGTTTTAAAGTCATTACAAAAGGAGGAGTATAGCCAATAAATTTATATATAAATTCCATATTACACTCTACAATCCATTTTGACAGCTTATATGCTCCAATAATAGCTCCAACTTTCCCATAAAATCCCCAACGGGGCACACAGAATATGGGAGCGTGAAGAGGAAGCTGTGTATGCGGCGGAAGTGGATGCGCACGGGAAAAGACAAAGAACCACAAATTGATTATGAGTTTACTCGATGAAAATGGAAAGTTTTTGCACCCATCCTACACCAACTGATATGAGAAAACTTTTCTAATTATCGAACAAATATAGGGGCTTGTTCTATCACTTTTCTCATGTACCTACACACACAACTCACTCCCCCACAACTACATCCTTCCCCCGTCCCTTTCTAGTGGGGCTCGTCTGCGTGAAAATTTTTAGTGATAACCATTTGGTGAAAACAATTGTGTGAGGAAAAGTAACTTTTTCCACACAATTCTCTTATCTCACATCCCCTTTTTACTTTTGTACTATACATATAATAATATGCAACAGGTAAAATAAGCATCAAAAGAATGTCACGAAAGGAAGTTGAAAACACGCCACAATTTTGCTATTTCGCCAAAAAAAAAAACCTCCTCCACCCACTCATCCTCCCATAAAATAAAAGCTCCAGAGAGTGCACATTTGGGGTGTACAAGAACTACACAGCAAAAAAAAGCTCCACAGAACCACTTGAGGAGAGAGAGATATATAGCAAAAAAAGAAGAGAAAAAAAATGTAGAAAAAGCGAATAAAGTTGGTCAACATTTTTTTTTGAACTTTCATCGACATTGTCGAAGATGAACTATTCCCAGAGAGAGAGAGTGAGGGAACGCGAAGTATATATTCGCAAATGGCAAAAAAAGAAACCTAATTGAAGTGCTCAAAGTATTTGGGGAGTGATTTTAAGCTTTTTTCACCAAAAAGTTTCCAGTTGAGCTTTTCTTACCGTTTTGTCCACTTTGCTATTTTTAACTCACACTCACTCACCTATTTTCATGCATAGAAGAGTTTTTAAGCACAGTTTGGTGAAAAGAAAAATTTCCCAAGAGAAGGAAAATTCTTTTAATCTTGCAAAGTGTTGAAATATTTATTATTCGTTGCCCGTTAGTCGTGGATTGATGTTCATTTTTCACGTTTCTCTACTTTTTTTTTAAAATTCTATTTTGATAGTGAAATTCCTTTTTGAGTGTTTGCTGAAATTTTATTGAATATTTGAGAATAAAGAGAGAAATAAATTAGTTCTTAATTGATTTTCGTAAGAAAAATGCGAATAAGTTAATGGATTAATCTTTAATTTATTGACCAAATATTCCCGAATATTTGAGGCTAATTTTCTGTTTTCTTTGCCTTCAACGAATGCTAATCTATTTCCTAATTTTCTTCTATTTTCCAAAAAGCTACACGATTTTTCTCTAACTCACATTTCAAATCAAAAAATCTTTAAAAAAATAAATTAAACTTTTCAATATTTTATTAAAAAAAAATCTCTTTTCTATTTTTACCGAGAAAAGCCAATCAGTTAATCGAAGAGCCAATCAGTAATAAAAGAAAATAACAAAAAATATATTTAAAATAACAAAAAAAGAATTTCCCGAAATAGTTTAACCCGATAACTATGAGGAAAATTTGCCAAATTAATTTTCCAAAATTATTCCAATGAATTTTCAAGACCTTCACACTGAAACTATTAGAATGGAGAGCATTTAATTTATTGAGCACCAAAATTAGTTTCAAAGTGTATCTTCTTGGAAAACTTTCCACCCTCCTCTCTCTCTCTCCCTTCATCTGTGCATTATAGCCAAAGTGCCAAAGTCAAACCTTAATATATTGAGCCAATAGAAGGGTGTGTGTGTAGGCAAAATTGGATGGAAATGTTGGAATTTACGATAAATTTGCGACTCAATTGGGCTAACCTTGTGCAAAAGACGCTTTCGGGAAAATTGAAGAGGTCCTCTCAATGGCACTCCTTCATTGAATTTTCCCGAAGCAAGGACAGTGAAAAGGTGTGGAAATGAATTTCAAACATCCCTCCCTTTTCACATTGCGCTAGATGTGGATTTTACCCCATTTGGCAATTATAATTAATATTTTTCCATTAGGCGACTATGGGGGTGGCGACAGCAGTTGTGTGTGCACGGTGGGCGATGGGGAAAATTAAATTTGAAATTTATCATTTGGTGGGCCTTCAAGGATTGTAATTTATTTCCCAACCACATTCCAAGCTAATGCACCTTGTGCAGAGAGAACTTGTCAGACCGTGCTGTATAATATGGCAAAACGGCTAATAAAATAGGAGAAACTATGGTCATTTTGCCACCCTCGCACTTGCACCCTCTTCTAATGGAATCCAAATGGCTATGGTGGGAAAAAATCGTTGACACGGGTTGTAAATTTTCCAAGAGTGTAGAAGGGGTGCGCCAGCATAGAGAGAGAGAACAAACTACCATCTTCCTTGCGAGTGGCTGCAGGAAAAATGTGGGTGGATTGTGAAAAATAGAATTTGATAGGAAAAAGGGTTTTTTTTCTTGCTAAAAATACACCGTGGGTGGGCAGAGTTACCCCCCTGCCCACCATCCAGCCCCCTCACTCCACGATACAGCTAACGGGGAAGAAAACTTGGATATATTTTTCAACCCTCATGGTGTCTGAGAAGATGTTTAGATCGAAAAAAGAAGCCCAAAAGTTCGATTTTCTCCCACTAAATTCAACGAAGAAAAAATTCTCTGTCTCGCATTTTGCCAAAGAGAGAGAAAAAAATCCTCAAATTAACCTTTTTCTGCATGAAGTAACATTCGGCCCATACAATATTCATGACACACCCAATGGAATATTATTTTTACACACACACGCACGGAGATTTGTTCCTTACTCTCAGTTATAGAGAAGACCATCAAGGAGAACACCCATAAAACGACAGCTCTTTTTTTTTCTCCTCCTTACCTCCAAAGAGCTTTGAGGAATTTCCTTCGCAATGGCTCGCGCCATGGTAATCCTAAATGCACACACAAAAAAGATTTTCAGCATAGAATATTCTTAGTGTGGAGATTTGGGAGGGTGTCCCTTTGAGGATTTCCCAGGAAGCTTTCTCATTTAATTGAGGATCACGCGGTCTTTTTAGATGGGAAATTCTCTCAGCATGACTGACTCGCACTAAAGAATCACGGAGAAAATTGCGGAATAAATTAATCTTTGTACGTAATGAAATTCCACAAATATTTGCCATGTGGTTTTACTCCTGGTTTTACTTTAACTGTCCTGTCCCGTGTGTGTGTGTGGATGTGCAGGAAATTGAAAACAGAGTTGATGATGAATTATATTGTTGTCTTGCATAGTTTATAAGCTCTATAAATCAGCTCCAGACTGACTTTTCTTAAAAATTCTATAAAAGAAACTATTTTATGTTCACCTTCTATTGTTTTTCTAGTTTAAAAAAAATTATGGCACCCTAGACACACTGATTTTAACAGAAAATATTAGGAATATTTTTTTTGATTATTTATTTTTAGTTTATGTTAATAAAAGTAATGTGAATTCTGTTTTCGTCTAGTTAATTAAGAAATATAGGTTTTAGAAATATCTTTTAATTTTCTTTTATAGCGTAAATGTTTTAGATCCCTCAAATATCTGAAATTTTATTCTTTATCTCAGAATAAGAAAAAAAAAAGTTTATAAAATACGAATTGTAAGAAAATAAAAATTTTCTTCTAAATAAATCTTTTCAATTTGTCTTCATTTCATGATTTTTATAGCACAAAATGTGTCTTGGCTAAACGACTAAGAATATGTGTTAATTTTTTAAACTAATCAAATTTTAAAATTTAATTTTCAAAAATTTCTAATTAAAAATTATTCTTCTATAAAAATTAAATAATCAAAATTAAAAATCTAAAAATCCTTCCATTTTATATTGACACACCCCTTGGAAGAAATTTTACACCCTGTCCATCCATCCTGTGTGTCTTTAATAAAAAAGTTAACCAAAGGAAGACGGTTAGTAGGAAAAAAAAGCACCCGAAAGGACACAAAAAGATGTGCCGGAGGATGTCCCTGGGTGGGAAGTGAGTACATAAATGTTAAAAAAAAAGTTCGAGGAAAAAGACAAAACTTCTCTCACCATTTTTCCGGGTTTGTCACATTGTTCCACTCGTGAAGATTTCTCTGCGATAGCCCTGTGGAATGTCGACGTTGGCACGCACTTGCAAAATGCGGCAGTAGATTGGATTTCAGTTAATTACAAAAGTGAAAATTGTCTGCAAAGAGGGAAAAAAGAATTAAAATTAGGGATGGCATTTAATGTGAAAAATTTAAGATGAGTCCCCGGGTTGGTGATGGGGGCACATATAATTTTTTTTCACTCTTTTCGGGTGAAAATTTTTTCAGGGCATTCACACCGCAAAAAAAAACTTTCGGGGTAGAAGCTTTTATGTAATATATAAAGCAGACATGATGGGAGCTTTAATGGGGGGAGGGGTAAGGGGGAGAAAAATGACAAAGTGCTGAAGGGATTCTGTTCTGTGAGGGTGGGCTGGTAGATTTCTAATTAAACACAATTTCCGCGTCTGAATTATTTCCACGGTGATTTTTTTTGCGGCGTGATGTCCTTTGCGCCGGAAAAGCTCTATTGAGCTTTCTCTTTTCGCATTCGATGGCGCGTAATTAACATGAGGAACAAACACACGCTGAGATTGACAATGAATCGCAAATTTTCCATTCGTAGGCGAGGAAAAATCGCAAGAGGGATTAATTTAAAGACACATCCCAACCCTCGGAGCCACCGCTTCGGAAATTCATGGCCTTTCCCAACAAACTCGCCCGAGAACGCGCACAAAATTCTATGTAGTTGGATAAAATTGAATTTCCCTGGCCGCATTTGTGTGTATTTATTCAGGGAATATTAATTTCACTTTCTATTTTCTTTCATTTCAACTTCTTCCTCCCCTCATTGGTGTACTGTTTTCTCTTACCCAGGAGGCAGATGGGAAGGGAAGTACTCTGTGAGGGAATTTCAAAGGCATTATTTTTCCAATTCCCCGCGCCATCTTTTACCCGCTTAAACCAAAAGGAAAAGAGCTGTGAGAGATAAGGAATTTTCAGCAACAAAAAAAAACGATTTTCTTCTTCCGCTAAAGCTTCCCACCGAACGCAGCAATTTTAATTACATGATTTTCATTAGTTATCGACTTTTCATTGGGAAATAGAGAGTGATTTGGGGGGTGAAATTGCAAAAGATGCGCACGTTGTGCACGAAGAAATCTTTCAAAGGTGATTTGGGGGATGATTTACAACAACTCCACTCACATTGATTGTATTTTAATTAATTGCTCTTCTATCGCGATATCCTGAAGGGGTGGAAAATTAATCCTTCTGCATTTCTCCTCGGCGTTGCCCTATTTTTCCGTAAAACGCTAAATCACCCCCCACGCGCGTGAGAGGATTTGTAGAGACCATGAAAATGGTGCTCAGCTTTTACATTTTCAAACATCATTTCCACGTCATCTCAGTGTAAAGAATGAGGGTGGTTTGGGGAGGTGGTTGGTGCACAAGGGAGAAGGGGTGGTAAAATGCACTCTGAGAGGTGCAAATATAATTCTACACTATTGAGCCCCATCAAATGGGGTGAGAAAGTTTCAACTGCAATCCACATGGGAGGCAGCTCTCAAAGTATTTTCCATTCGCTATAAAAGAAAATCCAATGATATATGGAAGAAGAATGAGATAGATAAAGCTCGATGAGTTATTCAGGAAAAATTTGCTATATATGCCATTGAAAGCTTTCCCCGTGGGGGCTTTGCTTTCACCATATTGAACAATACAATATATAGGACGCATCTGGTGAGTAGAGTAATGCATACATTTTCCATATCGTGTTGTAAGAAGATTACGATAGTTCCACTAACATTGCTACGAGGATTAATGTTTTAAAAAATATTGCAAAAAACGTTAGCTTCGTAAAAATTGAATGTCAATGGTTGAGAGAATTTTTCCCGGATTTTCAAATGAGAATTTTCATAATAATCGTTAATAATTCCTTAGAGCTTTTTCCAAAGAAATAGATAGGGTAAATTTCTAATGAAAATCACAGCCCAATGGAAGAAAATCGAAGAGAAAAATTGACAATAGAAGTAGAAATAATTTGCCCCAGTTCTGTCTCAAAGACATAATTCCATATGACGACAAACAAGACGAGAAATATTCCAGAGCAATAGAAGATTCTTCCTTGCGTGCAAAGTCTTCCGCAAAATACTATCCAATAGGGAAAGATTCCCAAAAGATAAACCCTGGCCGCTATGGCCAAAAATGTTGAGTTGTTGGCCCAGCATTATTCTTCATTGAAAATGTATGACTAGGAGGAAATTACATTTCCCGTCATAGAGTTTCATATGCGAATAAAATGGTTGAATTTTTAATAAAGTTTTAGTTAATTTAGCTTGGTTGTATTTTCTCATGGTTCAAAACTATGAATAATTCAGTAGATGAGATTGAATAATGAATGCATGAGATTAAAGACAAATGCTAACTGCAATATGGGAGTTGCGCCAAAAGGGTCACATGAATTCCATCGTCAGGGCAAAACTGTCTTCACCAGAGAACCCAACTCGAGGCATTTGCCCGAAAGATTTCTGCCTCCTTTCCTCCCATTGGGTCAACAAAATAATAAATTTTCCACTTTTCCTCTTTTCTTTCTTCTCTTTTTATCTCACTTGTTCGCATTCTATGTTGCGATACACGAAAACACAACAAACAAGCAATATCCGGATTTTAGGGGTAATTCATTGCACATAAACTTCATTAAATTACGTTGAAATTTAAACTGAGAATTTATACTTAAAAATAAAAATTTTCTACTAATTATCAAAGAGTTCAGGAAAATTGAGAAAATCACACAATTTTCTTCGTTTAAAAATGCCTTGAAGCTTTGATATTTTCTAACCGTTCCAATAGACAAATTTCCCAAATTATTTTCCTACAATGAATTTATTTTTATCAATTTTGAAATCATATTTCCAAAATTTTATATGCCATTCTGTCAAATTTCATTCAAATCCAATTCCCAAAAACCCCTGATATCCGGGTATGATACATAATCTATTAAATAAAAAAAAAACACAAAAAAGTTAATTAAAAAGAAAGGAAAATCAATGAAAATTGGAAAACAAAATTTTATTTAATAAATACACGTAACAATGAATCTAGGTTAATAAAATCCACCCACAATAACCACTCATTGTTGCGTTTTCATTTTCCACTTTGTTGCATTTGCCATTGACGCCACCCCGATGGGGGCAATGTCTCTTCAAAACTCCATCTACACTCGCTCTCCCCACAAAACCGATTTTGTACAGAAAATCCGCTGAGTCGTGGATTGAAAAGCTCGCACATAAACTTTTCATTTTATTTCAAAATTTACATGCAGAGAAAACCCAAAATGTGCGCCTAAAACGCAAACCTCATGTTGTACTTTGCACCAGCTCCTAAATCGACATAAATCAATCTGTTCGCCTCATCGATTTCACGCGGACAATACTCCTATTTTAGTCCATATCCCCATTTTGTTTAATAATACTTCTGCCACTCCGATGTGGCAGCTTTAGAAAATATTGTGCTGCGCAACTGACGCCTTTTCACACAACAAACTAGGGCTTGTGTCGACACAATCACGGAGCTTTGGGGAAAATTTGTGCGGGAAACTTCCTTGAATTTAGAGCAATTTCATGTCACACTGTCCTCCCTGCCTCCCTCCCTTAATCGACGCTAATCTATGCTGCGCTGGTTGTTCTAGATGTGTAGAACATACATGTGTCAAAAGCTTCCCATGCTCAAGCTCTTCTTTCCCTCACAATCTTGATTTATTCTGAATGCACGAGCTTTTAGGGAAAGTCTTAATGTCGGATATTTCATGCTTCTTTTTTAGATGAAGGAACATTCTATGAAATTTTAAATAAAGCACCATTTAAGAAAATTCCCAGGGGGTAGACAAAGCCCTTTTTTACCCGAACACAGCAAATAATGGCGGACGGTTTGCAGAGAAATTAAAGGAAGAAAATGACGTCACTTTATTTCCAAAAAGTGCATCAAAATTTTTAAAATCAGTTTTAGTGCATTAATCTTCGTGAGACACCCCTCAAAAGCTATCAATCGATAGAATATTAAATTATCTATCCAGTGGTGGTAGAATTTTTCAGATTGAAGCATTTTCCTGGGTGTCTCAGCGAGTGAGCAGTGAATTCCTATGGAAATAGAGTCTTTGTCTACCCCCTGAAAATTCCGAATTCAAGAACTTTTAACAATTTCAATAATCAAATGCTTAAGGAAAATTTTAAATGAACAATCTTTTAGAAAAAATTATGACTTCAAGTAAAATTTGAACATTTAATTGAGGGAGCTTTCAGGGAAATTCTAAATACAGATGCTTCCATAAAATTTCAGAAACATTTCAAATATTATTTTAGGAAAATTCTGAAAGAGCTTTCAAGTAAGAGAAACTTTGAATGCAAGAGCTTTCTGGAAAATCCTAAACTAAGGAGCTTTTAGGATAATTTCAAAATTGGATCATTGCAGACTAATTTTAAATTAAGAGGAATTCAATAAGAATTTTAATGAAAAGCTTTAAGGAGAATTTTTACTGCAGGAAATTTCTGAAAACTTATTTTGTAAGAACTTTCAGGAAAATTCTTTATGTAAGATCCTTCGTAGAAAAATTTTAAATGCATGAGCTTTCTGGGAAATCTTGTATAAAAGAGTTTTATGAAAAATTTAAATTCGAAATATTTCAGAGAATTTCTAAGTAAAAGAACTTTAAGGAGAATAATTCTAGATGCAGGAGCTTGCAGGGATATTCCAAAGTACATTAATTTGTTTATTTTATCCCTATTCTCAGAATTACCCGAGGAGGAGTCAATTTTATGCGTCCAGCATCTATGGAAGTTTCTTCTCCACAAAGAGCTTTTTTTTTCAATATCGTAAATTTTACGACCATAACAACCCCAAAAATTTCTATGGAAAAATAATGAAAGGTATAAGATAATCCAAGAGGAAATTTTACTACTTACAGCGCTCTGCAGAAAAAATTAATTTCCCATAAAGTGGCAGCAGAAAGGCGTGAACAAAGGAGATGATGAAGATTCTAATTGAGATGATGAAGAATGCATCAGGGATTTGCGAAAGTTGGATGTGAGAATTTCCCCCCGCAAAGTGAGAGAAAATTTGAAGGAAATTTAGTAATTAGTAGAGATAATTAAGGCAATGGAATAGTCTGAGAAATGCAATATTTTGTGAAGCTCATTGTGATTTTAAAATCGAACACTTTCTCGCTAAAGTTTAGGTTTTAAACTTGAGATTATAAGCTTTAAAATCTTTTTTTCAATTTTCTTTCCAGTTCCAAGAATTTAATTCTTAACAAATGAATTTCATTTATTGTTAAAAAAAAATAATAAAAATTTCCGTTCAAATACATTGTAAAACAGGGAGAATTGAGGTGGATTTTTATTTACTTTTCATCCCTGTACACCGTCAATTTATTGCCTTTGATGCAATTTATGCAAAAGTGATTCCATTATTCATTTTTTCAAACACTTATTGGTAATATTTGTTGGTAATAAATTTAACAAAAAAAATATTGTTTGCTTTTCAGAATCCTTTCACATTAAAATTTTTCGAATAAATTTTTTGACTGTGAAGTATTGTTGAGATTGTTTGTATAATTTTAATATTTCCGAGTTTTTTTTTTACATTTTATTTCTGAACTTATTCAATTTGTTCGATTTCACCTTTTTTGTACCCTTTGAAAACACGACAAAAAAGTTCATGTAAATTCAGCTGGTGGTGATGGGAAAAAAAATTAATTCGATTTGAATGAGAACGAATCAATTCGTATATTTTGTTTTCAATTCTCCCCCAAAATCAAATAGAAATTAATTGATGTTTGAGCATGAGAGGGAATTTACTTATCTCGCCAATAAAATTAATGTGCTCTCAGCAGAAAGTTTTATTGCATTGCACGATGATATTGGTACACGAGCAGAGTGGGTGCTTTTGGAGAGGGTGGTTGGATTGTTTTATGGGGGTGGTGAGGTTACTATGCGAAAGGGAATGAAATCTAATATGCTCGTGTAGATACGAAAGCATTTGCACAACTTTTTTTCAACTCAATTCTTTTCCTCAAACTTGTCCGGAAGCTTTTTTCACACCACACGAACGGCAGCAGCTGAGTAGAGTTACTTTTGGGAAAGTCAAGTAGAAAGCTTTCACTGCACCATCAACATGGACTTTGTATTCTCTTCAAATCTGTGCAAATGTTTTGTAAAGGAAAATAAATGGGGTTGATATTTTTCTTGGGAAATTTAACGCCAAAAAGCTCCAAGAAAGCTCCACAGCTCAGCGAAAAAAAGATTGAAAAACTCTGTGAGAATATCATTTGCATGTGATTTTTTTTTTTGAAAAGTGTCACATCTCTTCAGAATTTATCGCTCTTCTGGTGTCTTCTTCTTCGTTTTTTTTGTACCTTCCGTATTTTCCTTCACTCTTGTGGGTTTTATTTGTAACACAGAGAAACTTTTGGGGCCAAGGTGTGGAATATTTCTTCCAGCACAACCTCTTTTTTGCCTTATTTTCTTTCCTTAAGTACATATTCTTTGTGGGAAATGGCGCAAAAGAATGGAAAAGGATCTTCCAATGGATCTCCTATTTTCATAGCTTTTGCCATTATATTGTTCCCCATACGGGTGGGGAATTTTTATGAAATTTTTTGAGTGAAAATTCTTGTTGCTTTCGTGTCATATGGAAATACAAGATAGCATGTTGTTGCAATTTTGTCATCTTGCAATGGCATTTCTTGTGCACCATATAAATTTCAAAAGATGCAGATGTGTATCGGGAGGATTTTCTTACGACTCCGCTTCTTTTTTTCTTGCTTTTCCAACATATATATTTTTCCTCATCATGTTTCTTGTAAACATCTCTCACAATTCGATAGCACTTGTACCGAAAAACATCGTTGTACGTTCACATAGGGGAAAGTTTTGAAGAATTTGCTATGTGTAGTTGAACTCGAAAAGGGGACTTTTTAATATTTATTTAGCCATCAAAAGCTCTTGCTTACCAAACACAAGGAAAACTTGTGAGGAATTGACTACGAATTGACTTTTCACCACTTTGTGAGAAAATCGAAATAAAATTAATCTAAATCGGATATCTGTAGTAAATATATTGTCAAGTGAAGGAGTACTACATACAGTAAGCTTAGTGGAGCTTTCAGTAACTTGCATTGCTGTGTGTTGTACATGAAAGACATTCAGGCATTTGAACAACAAGCTCTCCTTACTTAATACCAAAGAAGTTTCCAGCAATGTGTTGTGGATGCCTCCCCCACAATACCACCCAAATTTTAGGTGGTTACACAATATACTAGAGCCGACAAAGTGCGCAATGGATCTCAATCAGGAAGCGGACACGATCAGTGAAGCAGATGTGGGTGACAATGGAATTGCTATATTGTGGTCTTGCCCAAAACCACCCCCTCAAGTTCCAATTTGGGAGTATGGGTAGCCACGTTAACACTTGGAGTGTTTCACAAGGTAACCACTCTCATCTTGTATTGATTACTCGATAACATTCTCCGGAACATCAAGAAGGGGGTTTTGGGATGTGTTCCAATGGGTGAGTGACAAGGGGTGATTGTCTGTCTGATATTTTGATACTTTGGTGAATCCGAATAATTCCTTCAAATACACACCTCTTGCTAAAAAACTAATAACTATTTTCGGTTAGAGTTTAGTACTTTTGAGGCTTAAGTTTACTACTTTTAAACTTGAATTTAGTATCTTTTTTGCTTGAAATTAGTACGTTTAGGCTTGAATTAGGCTTGAATATTTTAAAGCTTTTTCACATCAATCTGAGGCTCCTTGGGACTAAAATAGAATAGAATAGAATAATAGTTTATTATAGGGGAGACCGGGGTAAAAAGAGTCATTTTCGAATTTTCAAATGCCAATTTCTCCCAAGTTATAAATCGGAAAAATCGGAAAAAATTAGGGTGGAAAGCCCTATATACCTACAATTTTTGACAGTAATTTGGAGGTTATGTGATCAGTACTTTGGGAGTTAAAAAAGAAAATAAATTTTTGGCCCATTTCCCAAACTTTTGCGTATTGAGAAAAATGAGTTTTCCGAAGTTTTCCTTCAGCAATTTTCCAATCTGATAATTTTTCTCACTAGCTGGGTTACTTCAGAAAACGTTGCCAAGGTGTATTTTTGAATAACTTTTAATGATTTTTCTCTACAATTTTTTGAATCAAAACATACCCCTTGGGGTAGATCGGGTCAACCCCTGTAAATCATATGGGAGTTCGAAATTTTTGACATATTTTCTATCCATTTGTTGCAAAATGGCGTGATTGAGAAAATCGCAAAATTCTCTGTTTTAGTGCGTATAAAAGTGAAATTCCTTGTCGCGGATCAAAAGGTGAGAAGTTTAGCTATCAACTACTGTCAATCTCTCAGGTGGGAAATCATTGGAAATGTCGAAAAATTCGACCGACTTTATTTAGCCAACTGGTGACTATATTTACCCGCCGCGTTTAAAAAAAGTCAGAAGCGGAAGGGTTTAGGAAAAGCTCGAAAACTCATATTTCCCGGGAAGATGGAGAAAAGTGGTCTGAGACAAAGTTGTAGGCAAGGAAACTTCCTATAAGAATGACCTATTGAGGAAATTTTCTTGTCCTTGTGGAATCCTGCAGATAAGGATTTATGCAAATTGACTTTTTTTACCCCGATCTCCCCTATTCAGGTATAGGTTCTATTTTATTAGGTTTTTTCTCCATAACCTGTGGCTCTATAGAACTAGAATCAGAATAATTTTTTTCGGGTTAAATTTCATACGTTTTTGGTTTAAGATCTAAGAAGTGTTTGTCTGCCGAATAATTTTGCGAAGCTTTCGAATATTCCAGAAAATCTGAACATTTTCATTCCAGATAAACACCCCTTGGTGAGTGATGTGCAACACTAATGCCTCGCAATATCTTTCAAAAACTTTCACCCATCCATGATGACCAATTTTCTCCCGGGACATCTTCCACAAATTGCTGTCTGGGCACTTTGGGGGCGAAGAAGGAAACTCATGGGGGTGGAAGTGATTTTTATTGAGGGGTTGTCGTGCGGATGGTTGCGAAATCTCATCATTTTTGTACGATGCAATGTCTGTGTTGGTAATAAGTGATGGGAAACTACGCCATACCACATTAAATTGCAAGTTGGCGGATGTTTCTAAAAGGAGATTATTCATTTTTATGTTTTTTGTGACTCATTTTTTTCTACAAAAAGGAAAATCGTGTAAACAAGTCTTTAAAATATGAATAGAAGAAGAGAAAGTCAAAGAAACTTTTAATTATCTAATGGGAATGATTGAGAAAATTTCCTGAATTTTCCTATTTAAGCCAACATTTCACAGCAGAGCAGGTAAAATGATGAAGGATCAGCTGTCGCAAAGGTATCGTTCGTTGATTGCTTATTCCCAAAACTAGGGGTTGATCCGACACACATACACACCCAGAAAAAAACTCAATTTTAGTTCATTCAACCACAAATACACTTCTCACTAGGATTAGAGCCAGAATATCCGCATGGTCTCTCTAAGCGATGTTCCCAGTGAGGTATAAATCCAAATTATTCGTATTATCCCCTTCGGCGGCATGAGCACCTGGAGCTCGTTCTGCTCCAACCCCCGACCATCGGGAAATTTTCCCAAGGCGGAGGTGGAAGCATTTTGAGGAAAATGTTTACAGACGCACCATACAATGATAGAGAGACAAGCACTCTATCCATAGAGCTAAAATGAACGGCTATTTACCCATCATCCTAGCAATTCCACACATACAGTGTCGAGAAAAATAATAGGACCACCAATATAGGTTTTAAATGTACCCTTGACTTCAATCGCCAATATCTCAGGCTGTGGGGGACAGATTTTGAAAAGTGGCATAGATTCGGAAAGCTACATTCATCCCCTTTCCAACGATGGTAGATTTTCGAAAATCGGCCCATCCGTTCAGTTTTGGTAGATGATTGAACAGAAAGTGGCATTTTTTGTATGGGTCTACTTGAACGACTGTCAAAAATCAGCCCCTCAACCGATTTTGATCACCCCGGCAGTTTTGGACAGGGGAAGAATGTAGCTTTCAGAGTTTTTTGAAATTTTGAAAATCGGACACCTAGAAAAAAAGTTAGACGGGTTTTTGTGAGTGGTCCTATTTCAATAATTTAAGGGTGAAATTACACAAAGTTTCATAACAAGATTTGTAAATTTTTATTTTTTTTAAGTGCTTATTTGAATTTAATTGAGTAAAGTTAAAAGGCTTATAGCTTGCGAAAATAAATTTTTCCTAAAAAAAAATAAAAATTTGTTATGAAACTTTGTGTAAATTAGGAAGCATTTTAACCCTTAAATTATTGAAATAGGACCACTCACAAAAACCCGTCTAACTTTTTTTCTAGGTGTCCGATTTTCAAAATTTCAAAAAACTCTGAAAGCTACATTCTTCCCCTGTCCAAAACTGCCGGGGTGATCAAAATCGGTTGAGGGGCTGATTTTTGACAGTCGTTCAAGTAGACCCATACAAAAAATGCCACTTTCTGTTCAATCATCTACCAAAACTGAACGGATGGGCCGATTTTCGAAAATCTACCATCGTTGGAAAGGGGATGAATGTAGCTTTCCGAATCTATGCCACTTTTCAAAATCTGTCCCCCACAGCCTGAGATATTGGCGATTGAAGTCAAGGGTACATTTAAAACCTATATTGGTGGTCCTATTATTTTTCTCGACACTGTAATTGCGTATCCCATTTCAAACTCATCCTCCCGCATGGTAGGTATTCATCTCTTTATACATCTATCTGCCATTGAGAGCGTCCCCCGAAAAATCGCCCTTGGCACAAAACCTGGATGGTGGTATTGCAATTGACAACACTTTTTTTTTCTCGCTCTCATACGCCTGAACTCATCTCGCACCGGGATTTGTGTGAATTTCCGGCAATTTCGTCAATTGGATGGATTCCTTTTCACCCTACCACCCCTATATACATACATATACAGGCACGCGGGAAAAAGAGGAAGTTCTATGGCAAATTGTAAAGCCCCCAATGAACATAGAATGTGACAGGGATTACATTTTCCCATTAGTTTTCCCCACACTCTTGAACTTAATTATTTTCCCGGTTAGTAAACATGCAATTTTTGGTGTCCATAGTCCATAGCATTACTTTTTCGGGTCGTTTTTGGGTGAACTCGCTCTCTCTTCGTACAGTGTTTATAAAACTTTCCCCGAGAGTTGTGCACATTTTCAACAACACAACATGTTATTTTCCTCATTTTCCTTTTTGCACTTTGCACCCATGGGTGGGGTACCCCTCAAACCCTTCATGGTGCGCAGTTGGAAAATTAATTCTCATATTTATTTCGCATAAATTCGACTTAAATGCTCCATATGATGTCACAAACGCGAACTTTTTATTTGCACATCAATTTACCATATTCCAAAGCTTTCCGCGAAAAAAAGGCTTTGAAAGTTTCCACGAAAGCTTCGGGAAGTTTGAAAGGATAAGGAAGAAATTTTAAATGATTTATTTTAAATAAAATTTGTTACATTAGAATGGAATAAATCCTTGATTAATTGAGCTGACGATCGTAAAGACTTCTCAACGTCGGATCTTTAATCGGAATATTCAGATTAAAAAATTTTGTTTCAAAACGACATTTCGGTATATTTAAATCCTTCATCAAGGCGCTAAATTTGGTTTAAATTTAATTCATTTAATATCCTGAAGAAGGACACAAATAGTCCGAAACGCAGGTTTCAAATAAATTATTTGAATCAGATTATTCCAACCGAAAACCCTACATTGGATATCTTAAAAATTCTTTGTGCAAAAAATATTTTCCTAAGGTCAAGAAAATTCTTTCCTGTTTTCATTAAAGCTATAATCATTTAAATTGTTTCTACTCAACCAACAAAAATGAGTTAACCCATCAATGCTAATCCCTTTAAACTCTTTTCACCCAATCGCAAATCTTCCCAATCTTTCAGGAAATTTCCCGGAAGTTTCAAAGATTTTTCCTCCTGATCGTAATTGAGGGCTGCGCGGAAATTTTTGCCGGGGAAAAAGCGAGTCTGGCTGTGCCGCATGTAAAGCGATATTTTATTCTGGGGGGCTCATTCTTTCAATTACGACTATAAAATCACAATCAATGGCGTGAGATGACAAACTTTCCCATAAATCACCATTTTATTGCCATTATGGACATATTTTTCAATAGAAAACGATTCAATTACACGAATTTTTATCCAACCCCGGAGGTTCGTTTTATTGTTGGAGTCCTCCTTCGGGGTGAATTTTTCACCATTGCGGCTTTTTTTTCTCTCTCGCAATATTGCCCGCGCTACCGCATGGACCCTGCAATTGGTGAGAGGGTGGATTATTGGGGGATAAATCAAGGCAATATTACTTTTATTAGGTACAACCATCCTGCAAAAAAATGTACATTTTTCACGGGGGGTGAGTTAACGGCAAATCCACCTCTCAGACGGATAAGACCGCAAATATGATTTATAGGTGACTCAATAAAATTGCAATGAGTTGCCGCATTGAGCCCAAAATGTGTGTGTGCGGGGGTGGGGGGAGAAGAATACAAGTCATTTCCCTTTTTTATGCTTCCTTATTTGCCATTAAGGGGAAATTTTTGTTAAATTTCCCGGTGGTTGGTAATAAGAATTGCATGAATATTTTCTCTTCATCTGCAAATGTCTCCTTGTAAAATGCTGTGAAGGTTCTTTTTTTTTCTCCTAGCTCCTGCTTTGGGGTATATTCTCCAGTGATTTATGACCCTCTGTGTAGTTTGCACACCCCCGTTAATAATGATGTTGATCCCCCCGCCAAGCAGGAAGGAAGGGGTATGGGGTGCAAATGGCTTTTTTGTGCTAACGCAACACGGAGTCTTATCGCCATCCCGCATGTGTCATAAGTGCTATTTGGTGTGCTCCACAAATGCCACCGCCATATAATCACCATGTAGATTTCCCCCAAAATGCATAGGGGTTGTGTGTACCCACCCACAGAGAAAATTTGCAATAAACTGCATTTAAGTTGTCTCAAAAATGCATCTTTTTCTGTGAGAATTTAAGATAAAAAAAGCTTCTCCGGAAAAGCTCCTGAAAAGAAAGCTTCTTAGTTCAAGATGTTGCCTTCTAATGGCTTCTGCCGGCATTTATGCTTCTTTTTTTATGTTTTGTTGTGTCATTTTCCACATCTCCTTTCAAGTCCTTCAAGTAATGTAAATTACAAAGCTCCAGCCAGCTTCATATTTGATTAATAAATAATTCCAAAACCCCAAAACTTTATCTTAATTGGACAAGAATTTTCAAATATTGTGGAAAAGAACATCCTTTTTGTATTTAAATCAAATTCTTACTTGTGAGTGCTGCCTCTTCAATATCCCAGAAAGGCATTTTCCACCCAAAATCATCGAATGATTTTCGGAGGGGGGTACTATACATCTAATGAAACAAGCCTCCATGCGACAAGCAGTGTCTTCTTATGTTTATCTACGCGCGGAATTGAAGGAAATTCCTCCGCCCGCCTTGAGAAATATTGTATATACCATCCGAAAAATCATTTTCCGCGCAATGAACACAAAGACCCGATTATACTCTCTCGGATGGAGTATTTGTGTGGATTTTGGAGGCTTTAGACCCCCTCCCGCGCCCGAACAAACAACACATTTTGACTTCCTGTACTCAATCTCAAATTCTGTCGATGTCGCGGTGTAAACCAACCCTCAACAGTCTTCTCCGGCCCTTGCCTCTCTCGCAGCAATGCCGTGAGACCTGTAATCAGAAACCACGAGTGAGCTTTTCTAGGTTTTCCTCTACCCCTACTCTAAGGGGTGAGTGAGTGTGTGTGTGTGTGTTCTCCCCCTGTTAACAAAATGTGAATTCCAACAGTGTCTCCAAATGTGTAAATGCGATAAGTTGAGAATTGTGCTTTTTCTACACAATCTCCACCCCCTCAAGTCTACATCCCCTTAATATTGTTGTTCAAACTCTTATGGGGGTGGGTGGCAGCATCGATTTCTTTAAAACTCACCACACTTTGGAGCACATGGAAAATCACAATGAGGACTGACAAAAGCTACTTGTACAAGGATTGGTAATGAGGTGCAAGAAGTTCCATTGCTTCGACTCTCTCTCCCAGCACATTTTCAACTTCTCTATATTGTATTTCCCTTCCATATCTGGCTTATTGTTTTCTGCCATATATACCTATAATTTTATGTTTATTGGTTATGCTTTTATGGTTTTCTTTCTTGCAGGAGAAAGGACTTCTTTTGCAAGAAGTGCACTAAAGGAAAACTTTCATTTACTGTGAAGTTTTAAACTTAAAAAATCAATGCAGGATTGCTAATTTTTTATCGTGAAAATTAAAGATCTTTTAGAGGGAAATTTTATGTAAACCGCGAGCCTTAAGAAAGCCATTAAGAAGGTAAAGATTTAGTGTTATATGGAGATACTTTCAATTTATTTTTCAGGATCTTAAGCATTTTTATTCACCTGAAAATTGAGGTCAAAAACCTTCGAAATTACAAGGAAGAAAAGCTCACCAATACCACCCAGCTAGCCTCTTGTGGCTGTGGCTCCTGTGGCTGCTACGGGGATCCACAGTAGCGCCACCAGACAGTGCCAATTCGTGGCTCTTTCAGTTTTTGCCGTGACCGAAATTGGCGGCCACAGGGGACCCACGAATGGTTGCAAATTGTGACCATGCAGAATTCAATGAATCTTGAAAATCGTATTTCACGTATTTAACACCAATTTAATGTAACAGAAACTTTATAATTTCAAATAGAGATTACTTATAAATCGATATCAATCGGAAAAGTATAGAATTTTAAGAGAATTAAACATTTTTGTAAAAACGGCCACGAGAGGGTCCCAGAGCAGCCACAGCGAGGACGAGACGTTTACAATTTATGTGAAATATTAGCAGTTTTTTAGCTTTTTCTTGAAAATAAAATATCTGGGCATCTTTAGTATGTTGATAACAACTGATAAATATCGTTTTATCTAAAATACAAAGAAAAAAATTTTTTTTTAATCAGCCACAAAAGTAAAGTCACAGGGGGTCCCCTTTTTTTTGGTTAGTGGCCGCCCTGTGGCTCCTACTTTGGGAAATTTCCCAAAATAATTTTTTGAGCCACCACCGCGGCGCTAGTTATGTTGAGATATTTTTGTGTGAAAGAGAGGCACATAAACGTCATATTCCTATACTCTTCTTACTTATTAGAGAAGATTACTTGGTGACAGACCCAAAACGCATTAGGGAGACAAGGATAGAAAAGTGAAACAAATATATATCCGCAAGCGGTGCGCGACCCACGTGGACGGCCACTACGCGGTCACCACACGGCCACAGCGATCCTAAGAAGTGCATGACGTCACAGCGATGCTTCTCACTCACAAGAGCAATGATTCTCCGGGAGATCATTGCCAAATGAGTTTAAAATAAAAATATTAGAAAAAAAATATTTTTATATTTTTGAATAAAAATATGCTTTTACATTAATTTAAATAATTAAAAATTATCCGAAGATACTTTATTAAATTTTTCGCGTTTTTAATTCCATTTTATCAATGCTCTCACTAATTACTAATTATATTTTTTGAGATCGTTCAAACCAAAAATCATAGTTATTCATTTTTTTGTCAGAAAATAAATTATTTTTAAAAAATATAAACCACTATATCGATATTTGAGTACGTTCAAGAGAGAAAATAATGTTTTACCGCACCTGCTAAATATCACGTTAAACAGAATTTTCAATCTTAATCTTAGGTATGAATTTAGGTAAAAATTTTGACACAAATATTACTGTAAGTATTTTCCTTTAGTTGAGACAATTGCAGGTAATAAATGGGTTTTATGGTATTGTACTGCCGAAAGGCTTAGTAAGGAAAACTAAAAGATTATGCTCCAGGTAGCAATTCGAGCAGCACATGGGTATCAATGCATAATGTTAATATTGGAAATACCCAAATGTTTTGCAAAAAAACTCTTAAACTTTCCAGTAAAATATAAGAATTCATTTTGTTTGCAGAAAATTCATATTATTTTAAGTCTCGAAAACAGCGTATTTTCAGTTTTTAGTCTTTGCAATAGCTATCTATTTTACATAAGCCTGCGAGAATAATGTTGGTAATGGTTCCCTATTAAGCCCATATGAAGCACGTGGAAAAATATCATTACAAATAATCTCATTTTCTTTATAATCCTGGACATTTATTGGCATAAAACAATGTCAGGACCCTTCAAAAAGGGTTTAGTTTAGGTTTTGATCAATTTTTTGCAATTTTATTATTTTACCCCAAAAATCATCAATTTTAAATCATTTAATTAATAAAATTACATTTAGGACCCGCATTTTGAGATTATTCATTAAATTTCAAGACGTAAAGTGGATATTGCATTTATTTCTGAATGATTGATACCCCGAAAATCTGATTACAAAGTTATGATAATTCTTTGACATATTATTGTATATTTCATGAGGGAATATACCATCGCCATGCCCTCTATGTATGTTGTAGAAATATATTTTGAAAGAATATTTTTGGGATATTTTTGTGGGAAATTTTTTTGGATGCTTGCGCCGTAGCCACGAGCCATCCACAGAGGGGACGTCACAGTGACCGGTCACGATTTATTCCCCATTTGTATGTCACTTGACCGTGTGGTGGCTGTCTGGTGGCGCCCACAGGGGCGACCCATGACTGCCACGAACCGCGTGGTGGCTGCTGAAGGTGTGCTGGGCACTCTCGAAATTTATTTTTAAAATTAAATAAAAATTAATTCTCTCAATTCTCTACTTTATGCTATAAAATTTTCAAATTCTCCCAAATTATGCCTTTTGTTTAAACAAACATAAAATATGTATTTGCCTCATTTTTGGCGCAAAAGCACCCCCATTGAATGGCAAATGAAAAAGCAATTGGATTAATTGGAGAAAAACAAAGTCAGGAAATAAAAAGCTTCGTTGTAGCAGAAAAAAGAGACCACATTTTGTTCCATTCTGCAATGCACAGCACATACACCACATATTTTCCTTTAATTCCAAATTCAATTGCAGTATTTGTGTTTTTTTGTCTGTAAACTCTGCCAATCCATTTACAGCCGAAGAACGATCCTTCGGCAAGGAAAATTAAGTTACATTGAGTGCATTAAAATCAATATCCTCGAGAGAAATGAGCCGAAATCCACACATGTGATGTTCTTAAGACTAACTCGCACGGGGCCTTCCTCTTTTCACGTCTTTCGAATGTGAGTAATTTTATCAACATCTACTCCCCCATACCCCCTTTTATGTGTTTATAATCCAATTAATTCCTCCGGCCACTAGGGGGTTTACCATATCAGATTGCTACTTCCCTTTAAATTTATATACTTCCTCTTCCACATGCGGGGGATTTGGTGAAAATTTTCACGTTGGTTTCTCCTCGGCATATCTGGCCGTGCCTTGTTTGTGGAAAATTTGCGTGTGTGTGAAAAGGAGAAAATCAGAAAATCAGCATAAATTGCCAAATGAGAAAAATGTCCCAAAATACCCCATCCCCTGTCATGCATAATGCAGTATTTACGAAAGAACAGAACCCCTCCCTCCAGGGGAGGCAAATCACGGAGGTCTCGTGATATTTTCAAGAGGCAAAAACCAGACAGAAAAATTAACAAGGGAGATTCTTTTGAAGAAAACGTGATTTTACGCTTCAGGCATGAATAAAGAATTTTTTTTAAACAAAATTACTTGATTGGATGGAAAGCCATTGAGTTTATCTTCGAAATACTTCGTACGGCTTCTACTGGAGTATATATCAGGTTGATCTTGTAAGATAAGAGCTTTAGGAGCTTTTAAAAATGTGATTTTGTGGGGTAGATTTTGGGGTATATTGAAAGGCAATTATTGGGTTTAATTAATCTTATAATCAAAGAAATTTAACCTGGATAGGATCGTTGTACTTTATTTAATCGTTCAGCAATTTTAATTAGCATTATTTGAGAATTGATTTTTCTGGACAATATTGAAATTATGGGAGCAATTTTGGACAAAATAAAAGACAAAATATTTTGAAAATACAAAATATTTTGACATTAAATGTAATTTTGCACAAAATATTTCTCTAAAACTTTTGTCAATCTCTCCACAAAAGAAATTTTTGCAATTTTAGGTACAATAATAGGTGAAATATTTTGAAAAACTGAAAAATTTTGACGTTTAATGCAATTTTAGACAAAAGACAAAAGATTTTTTGTGTCAATCTTTTGACAATCTTGTGAGAACGTCTCCACAAAAGATTTTTATAGGAGAATTGTAATTTTGCACAAAATAATTTATACATTACACAAGAAATATTTTGTGTTTTACAAGCATCTCGTCGAGGTGCTTTTATAAAATCAAAATCTTTTGTCAAACTGGTGTTTACGCGTTGCATTTTTTAAAAGTTTTCTGTCATGTTTCTCGAAATAGGGATAATAATGCAATTTCGGGTAATTGTGAAGCTTTGTGCAAAGGGAATTTGTGGAATGATATGAAATTCAGCCAATTTAGCTGTGTCCATTTTCCCTTTTAGCGGTGTTGGGCAAAAATGTTATGGAGAATTTCTCTGTCTTTCCGGCAAAAATTTGGGAGATCGCTGACAAGTTCTAACCCTATATAATCAGGATTTTGGATCAGAGATCCCTTCCCTATGTTCCCGATGCGACTTCTTATGTGCAAAAACGAAATATGTAGGGCTAATTAATGCAATGAAATATGAGTCAATCAATTCATGTAAAAGAGAATCATATCAGAGTGACTCATTAACATTTTCTTGGTGTAATGAAAATCGAACTGATGAGCTAGAAGCCAGATGGTTTTTGATCTTCCCAACATCCTTAGGGTACCAAATAGACTACACGCATGCTTGACTTAGTTTCCCTAAAAATTAATTCAGTTCAGATTGTTCAATTGCCCCAATCGTAAACATAACCTAATAGGAATGTTATCTTCTTCTTATTTTTTCCATCTGAAACTCTCCACTCGAAAGAAAAAACACGTCACAAAAGACGACAAAATATATCAAAAGTCTCCCAAAAGATATTTTATTCAAAATTGCTCTTCATAAAATGTCTTTTGTAGACTTCACAAAAGACAAAATATATTTTATTTTGTCCAAAATTGCTCCCTATATTTCGCGGAAATTCCCAAATTTACCCCAAAAAACGACTAAATTTCCTGCTATTTAATATTATTTTAAAAAATTAAAAAGCAAAAGAATTTTTTTCTGTGCACAAAAAAGTTAATGCTATATTTTTTGCATTTACAATTACCACACAAATTTTGGTTGCATTAAAATAATGAAAAAATGAATATTTTATATGATTTATTCAATTCACCGATAAATTTTTCACCTAGACTATGTATTATACCGCAGAAAATGCATTTAATAGTCTGTGTGAATTTTCTCAAAATGCATATTTTTGGTTTCACTGATGAATTTCTAATGAAATCCATTTCAATTGAATTTCATCAATGAATAATTTGGTAATACGTTAGGGGGTTTTAATTAAAGCAATTTGCCAGAGAGATTTTTTTTACTGCACATTACCCCACTGAATAGCTAATATTTTTTACGTACACAAAGAGTATAAAGAGGAATTTTCACACCAGTACTTGTATGTAAAAGAAAGCAAGGAAATTTGCAAATCTATCGAGGAAATGCGAGATGAAATGACCGTAATTATTGCACTAACGTTCTTATCCGTATGCTTCGCTATGTTTTTCTCATGCTAATTGATTGCTATTCCATTTGAACCACACATATATATCGTCTACAGATTGACATTTTCCGCCTTTGTGGGGAGATTGAATGGAAATTATCGATCTCAGCAGAATTTTTCTCTGGTTCCACTCTAAATGTCTTTATTGTCAGTGTTGGGAATTTCTCAATGCAGAGAACGTATAAATTCTCTCAATTTCTGCATTCTATTGGCATGAATAATCTTATTATTATGTTATTATTAATATGCATTCAAACGTACAATGATAATTTTGATATCTCTACTGTGTTCGACGTTATTATCCTTATGCTGTGTAGCTTTGAAGCTTAAAACAAATGAATTTCATACTGAAGCTAGAGCTTTTATAATTATATATATATTTCAACTAATACAATATTATTAATTTTATATGAGAAAGCATAGAAAGACATAAATCTCACAACAAAGTTCCCTGAAGGAAAAAAAATAGCTTTAAGATTGAGCTTTTTAACAAAGTTTCAAGGATTTTAATTAATTATTTCCTCTGAGCTTTCGTCACAAAATTAAACGCTTAACTTTAACAAAAAAGCTCAAAAACTTGGTATATATTGACCTAATTTTCTCTCGTACAAAAACAATGAAAGAAACAGTCAGAAGTTAACTGCGGCAATGAGCTTGGAAATTTGCAAAAGAAGAATGAGTTTTGTGAATTGTTTTAATACCAAATTAATTAATTTATTTGTGTTGTACGGGAACACATGTAATGGTCTGCTATAGCCGGAAGGAAGCCCTTCGCAGCAAGTAGGGTAGGGACAGTGATTTTAAGAAAATTACTTCCCAACTAATCCCATTCTGAGCTCTTTTTAACAAACAGATAAAAGTCCTCCCAAGAGTGACGCACACTCCAGCTGAATTCTCTTTCACACAGAGTTAGGTTTTGAAGCATTCATGAAAATTACAGATTGTGGGAAAATTTTAATAATTGAATTTCTTTTAAGTATCAATAGAGATCTTTTTAGAGCTTCTAGGAAACTTTAAGGGAATGATTGAAACAGATAAATTTAAACTTTCAACTCTGGATTAGTTTTACCTTTTGTGACTAAATAATTAAAATCAAATAAATTCTTTTATATCTGCTTTCTGAAAATCCTTAAATTCCCCACGTAAAGCATAAAATCTATGCGCTAAAGCATTAAAATGTGGCGTTGGAATTTTTTCATGTCTAACAAAATGTAAAAGAGAAGTTTCAGTGATCCAATTTTTTTCCAACATTTATAAATTTCATTCTCTAAATTCTTTTCATTTTCTCTTTGCAACATTTTCACCCGAAAGCCTCCCGCCTTAATATGAAGCACTCCCGGAAAGCATGAGGAAACTTTTGTGAAAATTCCTTTTACTCTTATATAAATTTCCTCCGTTGTTTTCTTCTTTCACCGCACCCTCCCGTGAATGTTGTTATTTGTGTCGCGACAGAGATGCTGCCCCAATCAGATTATAGATGCAAGATAAGGCGAATGCTTCTGCTTAAATATATTTTCCCAACTTGGGTGACTTTTCGCGGGATGTTGTCGCTTCCAGATGACCAATAAAACATTACTTGTGGGGGTGCTTCAACACAACGTCCACCCCGCGCTCTCGTCATAGACCCTGAGGGAGATTTATGTGAAACTTTTGGGTGTGAAAAAAACTTTTACAAAACTAGAGCTTTTAGTTGAAGAAATTGAATTATTTTAACCATCCCATCCCTTTGGAAGTTTTTCTCTGTCTTTTTTGTTAAACTTGAGAAGACCTGCGTGCAAAACTCAGCAGTGTGGTGGTACAATTTTGAGGATGTGAAAGGAGGAAGAAGTACAAGGGAAGAAGAAGCACAGAGCTATTTTATTTTATTGCGATACGCGCCGTTGTTTTGTGGGGTTCTTTGGTGTGCAAAAACACCCACCCCCTGTGGAGCTTTTGCTCGTCCGAAAGCTCCGTGATGTGTATCTGTAATACATTTTAAAGACAACAGGTGGTAAATGTTAAGTGTCGTGTAATTTTCTCCCTTGGAAATTTTCTACCCCTAAAAGTACACAACTTGATGTAGAGCGAAGCGGTATGAGAGTAACCTCTCGGTCCCACCACCCCCAAAAAATATGGGGAGTTCTCTGTGTGGGAAAAATGAAAATTCTCCGTGCTTTCTTCCCTTGTTTGGGAGCTTTTCACTGCATTGGCGGTGTGTGTGTGCTTCCTTTTGCGAAAAATCGTATTTTTTCTCGGATGGAAACTCTCTGTGGTTTGTTATTAAAATTTATAAATCAAATTATGCAGATTTTTCTCGGTGTGTTGCTCAAAAAAAATTTTTCTTTTCCCTACCCTCCTATTACTTCCTCCGTTGGGTTGTAAATAATTTCTGTTCACCCAATAATTTTTACCAAAAAGGACTTCCCATGTCAAGTAGAAAGAAAAAAAAACGAGAACGAACGAGAGCTTTTGCGAACAAAATGCAAGAAGAAGGAGGGAAAAAAAGATTTAGCTCTCTTTGAAGATATATTCTCTGGCTAAAAAAAAAGGAAAATTTGCTACATGCGACGGGATGGAGTATTGTGAAAAGTTTGAAGGGAAAAGCGAGAAAGAGTTGCTGATGGTTTATTTCCGGATGATTTGTGGCTGCAGCACGATTTTAGCAGAATGGTGTACTACCTGGAATATTGCCAAAAGTTTCGCTGCGTAATTACAACTTCAACATTGTATCCCGGATCGATAGTTTTGCACGCCCTAAATCCCCAATATAGCGTGTGTGTAATATAACTTTTGATTTCCCATGAAAGCCTATGCCAAAGGGCCTATATGTTGTGTGCAGATTTCGCATTAGATTCCCATCCTCATCCTCCGCCTCCTGGCAAAATGATCTATTGGTGACAGCTGCCCCTCCAGCCCTACAATATAGCTCAAATTTCTCGCGTGTTACAGAAGCGAAAATTGAAAATTTCTCTCTGACACCCACAATAATTGAAACGTGTGTGTGTGTGCGCTAAATTCTTGAAAGTGTTTGAAATTTGCAAGAATTTCCCGAAATAGAAGCCTCAAATTCGAAACCATTGTGAATTTGCACGGCATTCATTGAATTTATCAATTATTGAGCCAGCCTCAGCTGCTAATTGAGCACCATTTCGGACGGAAGCCCCCGCATACGCAGATAATTATCAATCATATATAATCAGGGGCGTAGTTAGTTTTTTTTTTTAAATTTAAAGGACGCTTAGAAATTATGTCTATTGATTTGGAGCCAAAAGAAAAACCTCCCTGGCTACGTCACTGCACAATATATTTTATTTTTCTCATCACTTTTCCCCACACTAATTTTCCACCCACACAAAATTCCAATTCAATTTTTTTTTATTATGAATATTCAGCGTTGTTTTGCAAATGCAAGAGCTTTTTATTGCAAAAGCACAATATTTTGATAAAAAAAAATCTCATCGATTTTTTTTAACATTGCTGACCTAATTAAAAATCACTGAAAACTAATTGAATCTTTCAACGGAATAAAAACACGAGAGAGATAGAGCCAATAGAAATAGCCAGAAAGAGCAATCAGCATGAGTCTGTGTCCGACAAAATGTTTAATTATATAGTTAAGTACCCTTATGAGTAAATAATTGCTTTTTAAATAAATTTATTCAAACGATTTGCCTCAATGAAACTTTTCACATTAATGAAAGTTCTTCAATTTAATGCATTTCTAACACTTTCAAATGGAAGAAGAAAAAAAAAAGATCAAGCAGAATTTTCCCAGGATTTAGACGAGAAAATTATTTTAATTATCAGAAAGAAAATTGCAAAGATTCAAAATGGAATATTTCAAACCTCTTTTTCTTTAGAAAAAACTCTACAAATAAAAAATCATTGAAGGATCAATTTGAGAGGATTTTAAATCACAAAATATTCCTTTATTAATTTTCAATCCATTGTATCATGAAGATTTATTAAGAAAACTCAAGAAAATCACAAAATTGATACTACAAAAGATTTTTCTCACAAGAATTTATTTTTGTTGAAATATGATTCGAAATCACTGATGCGCACTTTCATTGCTCCTTCAATTCCAATCTCTCGCATCCACCTTTTGCTTTGGAAATGAAATACTTTTGCAAAAGACACAAAAAATAACTGAGAAGCTCTCTTCCTGACCATTTCGCTAGACACCCAAGAGCAAGGAATATCTGACAAGTGAAAGAAGTGTTGTTAAACAAGTTGATATTTAATTTCTTTTGCCCCCATAGCCCCATGAAAAATTCTCCAGCTGTCATCAAGACGACGAGCGATGAAGAAATTTGCTTGGGGATGAGGGTGAGATATGAGGAGGGTGGGTGCAAAAAGGTGTGTGTGTGTGCTTTAGCGCGGTGTGTACAATTTTCCCTCGAAAGAGCTTTTATTGCATTCTCCTCGCATCCCCTTGCCATGGGGGGTGTGTATAAAATGTTTCACGCTTCAGTTGAAATTTCACGAAGCACAAGGGATGGTGAAATATGACAAACAGTGTGGATATTTTGTCTGACATTGTGTATGAGAAATCATTGGAAAAGTATTTTTGTAGCAAAATTTCTTTGGATGAAATTCTATTCGTGGCAAATTTCTCCTTTTCCTGAGAATTCTCTTGCTTCTGGGTTATTTACATCGTCGCCGTATATTTTTTTCTGTTTGCAATTGGGGAGCTTTTTGGTAGCTTTTGTGGGTGAGAGAGCTTTGAGGGTGGAAGGCAAGAGGGGCTTAATTGATGTGAAATTTCAATTGAATTCAATTCTTTCGCATCAATGTGACTTTTTTATCCGATTTACCATCACCAGGCGGCAATTTTGGGGGGTGGAATATAAAAAGGCATCAAATTGTGCAAGAGATAAACAAGGGTGAATTCCAATGAGGGGTTGCTCTCGGGATTTAACTCCATTGTGCTTCTTTTTTTTCTCCTATCTCACTGCCCGGAAAAAAATTAGTTTGTGCGCCACATTATTTATGACTTGCGTCAATGGGGCGTCAATAATGATGGGAAATAGAGAGTGGTCCGAGGCAAAGGAAAAGTGTGATCTCTTCACTTTTGTGGGTGGGGGTGAGATCCCAATTCGTGACATGGCAGTAGACAAAATTGCTCCTAATGGCCAATTTAGCTGTGTAGGACAGACGGCACAAGGACTCCAAAGCCAAACCATGTAAATACAACATGGGAATTTCCTCTAACCATGCCCAAGCACATTTCATCCTGAACCTCCCTCAGGATGGCATAGGGGTGGACTTAGGGGTGGTAGTAGGGGGTGTGGGGACTCAAGGGAATATAAATCAGAATTCCTTGCGGGTAATTTGGAGAGTAAATGACACTGTGAGGGGTTTTGCGCACGACGAAAGTTTCAAATTAAATAACAAAAGTGAGACGAGAGAAAGCCACCCTCTCACCATCCTTTGCCCCAAAGCCGGTCCGAGATTTGATTCGCACAAAATTGGGGATGTCACGGTGGTGTAGTCTCTATATCAAAATTTAATTAATGCAAATCACATTCAACTACATGACTTTTGACTATGAGCCCAATTCTATTTTCTCCCCGAGAGTGTAATCAACTTAAAATATATTTTCTCCTTCAGCAAGAATAAACCTATTCCCCTCCCCCTTAAACTTTCTCCCTCATCCCTCACCCATCCTCCATATGAAAAACCAATGTGGAATTTTGAAATTTTCCCACATCGCCGTGGTAAAATAGATGTGCTTTCCCACTGGGTGAGAGAGACAAATTTATAGGATTTCTGCTTCAGGAGGAAATATTTGTGTTGCACATGAAATTTTCTCACTCACCCCCAATTCCACCCCCTCAAGGGATGTACTCCAATATCGAAGAGAAAAATTGCACTTGGCAAATTCCACAAAATGCCCCTCAGGTGTGAAGATGGTATTTTATTGTGTGAAAATAGCAAGAGATTTTCACATACCAATATACAAAAAGTTTTGCTCTCTCTACTTCTTTCTCACGTTTTAGTGGAGCAACACTATAAATTTAATTGAGAATCCAATTGAAGTAGTTTCAAATTTGAAAAGTTCAAATTGAAAATTTGCACAAAAAATAGATATTACAGGTAATGGAGCTTTAAAGCTTAAAACGTTTAATATTAATTATCAATTCGAATTCGATTTTTTTTTCAAAAAATGAGCTTTTGTGAGTTTTTGCATTTTTTTTTAGAGATTAATGTTGGTATTGATTTATTGCAGGTATCACAGGATAGTTATGTATGTCATATACATACACAATACAGAGTTTCACTTTGAAAAATTAAAAAGTTCTCTTTGAGTAATAAACTCTTACATTTAATTATTAAACCAGACGCATAACTAACCTAACGAACCTAACTCTAATTATTTTTACAAATAAAATAGAGAAACTCATATATATAAAATTGTATGAAAAAGCAAATTTCAAAACAACCCCTGAAAAGCACAAACCCCCAAGCTGGTGCGTTGTAGCTCTTTGAGCCAATATTGCGGTGAATGCCCTAGACAACAGCAGTAAGTTTTAATGCACAAAAGTAATTACACATATTGAGGTTGTCCACACATATAGTGGTTGGGTATGGTGTACCCCTGTAGTACGCAGCAGTTTTCCCCCGGACTTTGTAGCAAAATTCATCCGGTCGACTAACTCCCAAGAACTGCTCGTAGTATATAGCAAAAACAACGGGGATGCGTAGTTTGAGAGATTATATGCGACACTTTGACTTTATTGCTCTGTGGAATTGTAATTATTTCTTATAATATCGTGGCACCAGAACCAGCAAAACCCCGCCTGGGCGCCTCCAACTTCAAACTACACCCCCACACAAAGGCAGCAATTCTCGCAGCTATGGTGCGAATAATAGGGGAGACCATGGCAATTTAACTTTAATTTATTGTTCAATAATAACCCTATTTGTTCTGGAAAACAAGGTTGAATTGCTAAAAGGTCATTCACATGAAGCTGTTTTGCTTTAAAACTATTTCTTTAAAAGGTTTAACTTAGCTAGAAAAACGTCTAAAGTCGATAATCGTAATCAGGGAATGATTGTTTGAGTGAAAAATTAAAAATTTCAAAGCAAGAAGCATCTTTTCGTTAACCAATCGTAAAGAAAATTTCAAAGATTTTTAGAGTCAATTAACCCCATCCACCCCTAAGCCATGGACCGCAATATTGATGGTGTACTCGGTTCTCTTTTTGCCAAAATAATAAGCGATACGCTACATTTAATATCGATTAATTTGCTCCGCAACTAGCTATGGGTGTACAGCGGGGACCATTTCACGCCCCAGGCAGCGTTTTACTCTCGAGGGGTGAACCACTTTGCCATTAAGGATGATTGAGGTTCAAATTTAAAAAAATGCATTCGAAATAGAACTTAAAGTTTCTGTCCGGAAAATTAATTAAAAGATTGAACGGGATAAAGAAATAACAGATGAGAATTAACTTTAATTCGTTAATCAGTTAAACGGTTAGTTAACCAATTAAGAAAGTTTTTAAGTTTAGAGAGTTCTGACTTTAAATCCAGCTGGTTAAATATTGACTCTGAAAGCCTAAGTCTTACAAAGTTAAACAGATAATGAGCTAAAAATCCAAATTACCTACACGTTAACCATAAACATAGATGGAGGCGCCTGGTTGATTCTGTAAAAGCTCCAGCTCAACGATATTCAGCAATTCAACAACATTTAAATGCAAAACACAGTGCTACAATTTTTCCACCGAGCTCCCTTTCAGTTATTCACCCCTTGTTGGGGAAAAGGCAAGGCGAAACCAGAGACAGATTTTCCAATTTAAACACCACACTCTCGCCGACATTGAACACGTTTCCCTGCAATATTGAGCTGCAATGAGCTTCCTCATCTCTATGTGTATTTTTGCCATGGCAGCACCATCATTCTAAACTTAATTCCAATTTAATTTAAACCCTTTTCCGCATCCCACCTCCGCCCCACTGGATCGTGCTCTTGGAATTTTCCATCTTTAATTCCCTACCACAATTCGCCGTTGGTTTATTTACTTTCGAGGAAGATATTAGATGAATATACACAACCATGCGGAGAAATTGGCATACGAGTCTATGTGGAAAGGCAAAAGCCACAAGAAGCCAAAAAGAAAACGCAACGTACCCTCCGGGGGATGGGTGAGGAAGGGTAAAATGCAAGGGAAATGCTGAAGCAAAAATGCCATCTCATGAGGGATTTAAGATTTAGAGAATGTTCAGTCTGTTAGCCAAGAAAACCACACAGAGAGATTATTATGTTTTTTGTCTGCCAGGAAAATATGAATGTTTGTCCACGCTGGGCTGGGGGTGGTTTTATTCCGGGAATGTGACTCTGAAAAGCGGATTGTTTGGGTTAAGCAGGAAAAAGGATTGAACATCAAAGATTATGAGCGTGGAAAAGTTTTGTGTAAGAAAACTTTCTATTTTATGGGGATTTAAGTTTCATCTCTTTTTTTTCTCTTTTGGGGGTACTTTTGGCCAAAGAAATTGGATCCTTCGTGAAAGATTTTGATGGACAAAAAAACATTAGTCCTTCCTTTGGGCTATATTTTGCGCAGGAAGCGAGATGTTTTGCTTAAAGGATTTCTCCTTTCGGAGAAAATTGACGGAAATTCCTTTTGATTTTATCCTTTCATGGGAAAGCTACTGCCAATTAATTTCCTCACATGTCCCCAAAAATTATCTTTTAATATCTATCGCATGGGGAAAAGCTCAATTTTGCATTCTATGTGAGTTTTCCTCCCCGGAGTATGTTGAAACTTTCGAGTTCGCTGAAGCGCTCTCAGAAATCATCGCACACACACACACAGATTAATTGCATTAAGTGAAATACCTAATTATGCCATAATTTCCCAGCAGGTCCAAATTCAATTTATCATTTTGTCTCATGCAAAACAGCTTATTGTGGTAAATTCCATTAATTAATGGGGGCCCTGCATTTGAAATGCACAACGAATCAACATCCTAAAATACGAGCTTATTGAGCAATTTATATTTTTTTCTCTCCTGGCCCCATTAATTAGGTGGGTGCAGCACATGGGGAAAAATCAATAGAATGCAATAAAATCCACCCTCTCGCTCTGATAAATAAAACGAGAGAGTTTTTCACATAAAAAAAGCTCCCACACATATTCTGCATTCTAGCCTTTCTTCACGCCGTTTTTTTGCAATTTCACGGTGAGAAAATTCCTGGAAAATTGTAATTAAAATTGCACAAGTTTTCCCTCCAATCTTCTTGGCTTTCTTAATTTTTCTTTTAGCTTTTTTTATCTTCCTCCCTCCCCATGCAAAGAGCTTTTCACGACCTTTTGCGTGTTTTGAGGCGGTATGCAGGATGCCTTGTCCAATAAAAATTGCACATTCCGTGCTGAAAGAGGGATGTTTAAAAAAAAGGGAAAAACAAAGTAAGAGAAAAAGTTCAGAGAATTCAACACACCACATCGTACAAATTTATTTGATTCGATGCAGCACGCTATTTGTGAAGGAAAAAAAAAACATGCAAAAACATCCCTTTTGGGGAAGCAACAGGGGGTGGTTTATGGAATAAAAAAGTTCATAGTTGAATTTTGTGAGTTTTCACACTCAATCTTCTGCTGCACACACACGCGCAAAATACCTTCTGGAAAACCCCACAAAATCCTTGCATTTATTCACAAGGGGATACCCCTGGGGATACCTCGACATATGCCATGCAGATCCTTTCTACTGAATATTTAAAAGTACCAATTGGACACTTCTCTCTCTCTCTTCACACCACCTCTATGAGAAAATTCTTTTGGGAATAAAGATAATTATGTGCAATTTTCCATTGCAGAGATTTCATGCAAATCATCCCAAATTGTCTTCATTTTCACCGCGCGCTATATACAAATGCTACATATACGTTCCTTTTTGGAATTTGCAATTCACATGTGAAAATGCTAATAAATTTACATACTAGCTACCATATACGGCAGTGGTTTAGGTAAAATTAAAGACATTTCCTTTTTAGGAATTCCGTTTGTAATTAGCAACAGAAGTAAACTAAAACGTCAGTGCTTTTGCTTTGCAATAAACCAAGCGCAATAATAATTTATTTAATTTATTAATAAACTTTGTGTTTGAATCCCATGAAAACTATTTAATTTACATGTCTTTTATTTAATTAATTATGGTATTTTGTTTGATTTGGAACTGATAACTTTAAAAATGTATTATGGTAGTTTAGACACAAATCATAAATGCCATAAAATCAGTAGAATAATTTTAAAAAAAATTTTTACATATTAGAAACAAATTCGTGACCGAAAATCATTAATTTTTATATTAGTCGATAATATTTCTCTATAAAAACTTCCCTCCATTAAAAAGTTCAAAGAAAAATCTTTTGAAAGTTAATTCCTTACTTTCATTGCAGTTTATTTAATGAAAGAGGTTCATTACGGACTTACAGCAAATTTTCCAAGTGTTAATCCATCCAGAACATTGAAAGTTTTCTTGGATGTTACACCCACAGCAAGCACAAGAAAAACTTCAAGTGCAAAAGTGTCTAAAAATATCAAAACGTACACCCCATAAAATTTCCGGTGAAAAATGATAAAAATATATAAAGTTTATTTCTCACAGAGGCGCCAAGACTAAACCTCGGTGTGGCAATAACCCCCACCTCGTCGGGGAGCAGAGAAGTGCAAGAAAAAACATCCCCTAGAACCAATAACGAGATGATTCTTTTTTTTTTCTTCTTTTTCTTGCTTCTTGACTTTTCCACTTGTCTAGACAGAAACTATATCTCAGCGAACTTTATGCCGTGTCGATGCCAATTTACGATAGAAACCAAATCGATGGTTTTAGCGGAGATAAATTCACACACAACCCTCCCCCTCCCTCCTCGGGGGCCAAGGAATGAAAAATATTCTCAAGCAAAATGCATTATTCATTTGTGGAACAAGGAAGAAAATATACTTCTCCCGGGGGCATGAAAATTATAAATTCAATGGGAGACGGAGGAAAAGAATCTTCTCCAACTTGTACAGAAGTCACAGAAGAAGAGGCAAAAAAAAGCTCAGGCCATCATTGGACACAAGTTTAATTTGTTGTCCCGTGAATGTCAGCATTTAAATGATTTTGAAATTCTTTTTTTGAGGGAGGAAAAATTGCGGAAAATGCTCTCACAGTTAATCTTGCTTTTGGGGAATGGATGGTGAAAAATGAAAGAAAGAAAATGAAACAAGAAGAACTTTTTTCTGTGCTTTGGCATAAAACTTTTTGACATAGCATTCTTTCATATCCACTTGCCGGGTCGTTTTTTCGCGAACCAAAGAGGAATGAGAAATTTAATTGGTTTGGATGATAAAATGTACATTTTTTTTAGTATTTGTCTTTACCAGGTTGTTTAATGAGAAATGATTGTAAAATGGGGTTTTTACAATGACTTATTATATTTTTTTAAATACTCCCTAGATGTCGTAAGTCGTCACAGCGGAAAACTCCAGAGATGGCGCTCTAGTGCTTTAATATTCCTCAAAGTTTCTTTTTCTTAATGTTTTATAAATACAAAGATTTGCACAGCACGACATCCCTTTCTCAAAAGAAACAAAAAAAGCTTAAAGAGCCATCTGTTGGCATTTTTATCTCGAGACTTCTATTGACATCTAGTGATTATTTCATAGGATATAAAAATTCTCTTTTTTTTACAAAAATGGAGGAGAAGTATTCAGAACAAACGGCTCGTATTTTCATCTTACTATGAAGACCTTTTTGCGTTTTTCGTAAAAAGATTTTTTTTTATAAAATGTCTTTAATTCATCCTAATTTTTAATAAAAATTTAAATTAAAAATAGAAACTTTCAGAGATTTTTCAAATTATATTTTATGTTTTTTTTAATGAAATTTTTGACAAACTACGTGAAAAATTCATGAATTTAAAAATTAATAATTCATCATTTCATATCAGCAAACCACTTTGCAATCTCTGTACGTTCACCCAATTCTCAACGAAATTGGAAGTTTTCTCTCTCTTTTTTTTCTCTCTTCCTGAAACTTTATGCTTGGGGAATTTTTTTTCTTTAACTTTTCCGGACTGTCCTTTGAAATTTAACTTAATTTAAAATCAAGTAGCAAAGCTGAAAGTTAAAGCAACATACCCACACGGAGTGCAAAAAAAAAAAAGAAAACAGCCCACCGGAAGGAAACGACTTGAGTGATTCTTCGATGTGTGAATTGAAAAGTTACTCGTGAAATGATTTTCCCTTCACAAGCACTTTCCTATCAACTTCATTTTTTGCACGCTCGCCTTACGCAAAGGACGGGAGAGAGGCTTCGAAGGAGAAGAAAAAGATGGCAGGTGGTGAATTTCATGAAATCTTGATGAAATTTTGTGTAGTTCTTCTTTTTCTCGATTCCTCGGGCTGTTGTGCTAAATCAATTGGGATGCTCATTCGTTGGGCGTTTCGGGTTGCCCCTTTTGATCGAGATATCGGCGAGAGGTGCCTCTTCAATTTCTTTTTCTTGAGAAAGACGGGCAAGGGGTGCTCACATATAAAATGGAATTGATCTAAATTCCATAATAAAATTCCACACTCCTCATGTGGGGTAGTTACAAAATGGAGCAAGAGGATCGGGGTGGGAATAACATATGACAATCTTCCCACAATAATTCCTTAATCCACCATCGAGACATACAAAGTATCCCCACCCTACACCACCCTCACAACGACACCATCCTCCGAAAAAGATATGCAATAGAAAGGAAATAGAGGAGGAAAAGTGTGTGGAGTTTCGAGGATAGTCCTTGGGTGATATTTTGTTGCTATTCTCCGGGCGGATAAGAAGGGCCCCCGCATCGTATTTGGAAAGAAAAGCATGTGAGGGAAAAAATATGTATAGGATGGTGTTGAAGCTGCTATGCAGATGAGGGAAAGAAATTCGAAAATCTAACATTCAGCAGTGAATTTTATACCCATTGAAAAACATCCCCGAATGGTTGAGTATCCATTGTGTGAGGAAAATTCAATTTAGTCTATGACGAAATATTGGGTGAGGAATATTCTTCTACCCCTTTCACACACACAGAATAATTCCCCCCACAAGAAAAATCCCAAACTCCAAAATCAGACAACTCGTGATAACGGAGAAAATCGCCTGTCGTTCCAAGAAAAAAAAATTTTCTCTAAAGTTTCTCATGGGAAAATCCCTTTTAGGTAAAGTCGCCCCCGGAAAAATTATGCGTCTGCAGTACATTTAAGCCACCACAGGGGAGGAATATTTTTGGCTCCGTACCTACGAAGGGAATATTGACCTGGGCCAGGGATGAAATGGAATTTTAGGGGATGAATTTTTTATTTAAGAACGACGCCAAGAATTTTTCTCATCCACATTTACGGGGAAAAATCTGACAAATTGCTACAGTAAACTCACATACACGTAATCTCTGGGAAACTTTACCTCACCGCTCTTGCCCTTTTGGGTGTTGTAAATTTCAAAAGGAGAAAAAAAAACGTTACTTTCGCGATTTCGCATTGTTAATTTAGAGGCCACAAAAGAGAGAGCCGCAAAAAAGTATGGGCAACCATGAAATAAATTTTCCAAATTTTTTATTTATTGCACAAAGAAAAGAAATATTAGGTAGGCATATTTGTATATATAATTTTTTCATAAACTGAAAAGGATGTTAGCCAAGTCAATATATGGTTCAGTACTTTCTTTCGAGGGAAAGAAGAGAACTCGTGGGATAAACATATTTGTGTGGAAGATTAAAGAAAAAAAATAATTTTTCATGAAGATTTTTATTCCTATGGAAGCTATCAAAAGACTTTTTTCCGTTAAAACGTCTTCTTTGACTTTTTCTATGAAAACTTAACGTTTTTTCCAACTTAAACAAATATTTAAATCAGTTAAAATTCGGAAAAATTTAATGTTTCGCGTTTTGTTTGATGAATTTGATCACCCAGTAAACGCGAAAGAATTAATTCGAGGGTTACATTGTAAAACCGGATAACTTTGTAACTTATCCGTTTTTACAATGTAGCCCTCGAATTATTCTATTTTTTGTAATTTCAACGATTTCTTAACTAAATACATTTTCAAGTTAACTAAAAATTTTAATAATCCTTAATATTAAACAGAGAAGATAATTTAATCTTATGCCTTAATCTTCATAATCTTAACTACTTTCTTTATACTTTTAGTTTATGCAAAACTTTACCCCAAAAGCTCCTTTATTTTCGCAAAGTTTTCATAAACACCACCCATGAATTTCTTCCTGGAAAATCTTCTCCTGAACCTTGAAGATTTTCTTCGAACCAAGGAAAATCTTCTCAAAGAATTTTTAATAAATTTTCACCCTTAATATGCATAAAAGAAAAACTTTTAATTCCTTAGTTAAAATCTTTGATTCCCAACCTCTCTAAAAAATTTTTGGGGAGAATTTTGTAATCATTGTGAAATTCAGAGGACAGAAAAATCATTAATTTGATTAGCCCCTCGTTACTATGCCGGAAGGCAGCTGTGGGAGTGACTTGGTGGAGGAGAGTATCACATGAAGTGGGGAGTTGGGGGTGGGTTTATTTGATTAAAAGTTAATAAAAAGAGCCCACAGTGACAGGATTCTCAATGATTTTCACACAAATCGAACTTTATCTAATCAATGGAGTGCGGTATTCCCTGTATAAGATATATCTAACAAGCTCAGAATAGATAATAATCCCTCGGTAAGTAGAGGGTGTTCTGTACGGGTAGGTATACCACTTACACCGACCTATACCCATACTGAAATTAATTCCATTACATTAATTTCATAATAACTTGTACATTTACTCCATTTGGGGCAGCTCCATTCTATGGGGAATTTTCTTGAAGACTTCCCTTCATCTCACACACCTCACTTGTGCTGTGGAATGTGGGAGGGATATTTTTAGGGGTGCCACGAGAGTATTCTCTCATCAAATATTTTATGGTTGCCGTGGATCTTTTGGGGTGAACTGTGGGTGGCAATAAGCTGAAAAAAAAACTAATTGTTTACACGGAAAACATCTGATGTTTCAACTCCTTTCGCAGAGAGTACCATCAGAGTACAAGCACTCGTTTGCTCTGGGGTTGTTTATCATGAAAAATTTCATCCTTGAAATTGATTTTTATCTCTATTGCTTCTCCTGTTTTTTTCCCCATGTTCTATCGGAGTTTCCTGGCCGCGAATGTGCGGTGTGTACCACCCCCTGATGTCCCCCCAAAATTGCCGCGCGGCTCTATATTTTGATTTATGTCCAAAAAAAGCTATGAATATACAGTTCATACAATCAGTATTTTTCTTGTGTTCATCCCCGAAAAAATGAGAGAAAAATTTATGTGATAAAGTAATTTTGTGTGTCGAAAGTGTTTTTCCGCCAAGGCGGCTTTTTTATGTTGCGCGCATAGGCGTACGATCTATGACGGGACGCAATTATGATTCAGTACCCCCTCGAAGGAAATTCCACGCACACACACAGGGTTGATGGTGCAAAAATTCGAGCAACCAGTTGGGCGCAAAAAAAGACGGGCAGTGCCGCCCAGAAAAAAATTACACGCCGTCTCGAAATGTGTCTGGGAAAAACATTCTCACATTATTTACGTCACACAATTTCCATATAAATAGCTGTTTTCATTGAATAAATTTTCCCATGAACCCCCGTGTGCAAGGTGGGGGGGTTGGGGGCTCCTTTAGACGCCCCATAGATTTCCTCTCCACAAGCAGCGGATGAGTTGTCTGTTTATGGATTCAGGTTGTTTGGTGCTTTGACTCCTCTCACCCAGTGATGATGGGGTTTTTCTGCCAAAAGCTCACCGTGTGTAAAGCTTTTGCCGACACGCTCCAACACCCATGATTTTGCCTTTTCACGCCATTCTCCGCAAAATTGTATTAAGGATCAGTTTCTCCATACACCGTGCCCTGCAATCGTTTTTGATGCTCACAACATAAACCTTCCTTTTGCTTCTGTGAAAACAACCCTCCTACACCACTAAACTTGCGGGGGTGGCATCAACCTTACGCTGCATTTATCAGAGGATTTATTTTTGAGATTCCTAAAAGCTTTCTTGCGCAACTTTTCTCATTCGTGCATAAATTCCTATTTTGAAATAATGATCATTTGGAGTAAATTTTGCTGCTGTGGGAGGGCTTTTAATAAAATTAAACAAAAAAAGAAGATAGTTTACACAGCAATTTATCCTTAAAGGCATTTTCAGGTCAATTTAAAGGACAGAAAGAAAATTTTGGCTCCAAGAGCTTAAGAGGATTTTATCATTAAGTTTGGTTTGTGGCCAATTTTTTTTTATTCTAAAATGATCGTAAAAATTGGAGCTTTTTGTCGGGAATTTTATTAACAGAATGAAAAATCTGCTTTTGAGTTTGAACGGCGGTATGTTTTAAAGCATGTTATGCTGTCAATGCTTCATTTCATTTTGTTTTTCCTATTGGTTTTATGTTACCATGAACATGCTTTCAGTTCCGGGTATTTTACTTTCAGTTACGGATTTTTTTTACTAACTCAAAAAATCAACTTTCATTTAACATTTATACCGTCATATGGGGTTGCATTGTCTAATTTTAATAAAGTTTGATTTTTTTCTTTTAAATTTACGTTTATTCCAGATTTGTAATCAATAAGGAAAAATAAAGAATAATACTTAAAATGAGTTTGAAAAATTATTTTAAAAAAATAGGAAATTTTATTATAATTTTTTTTATTTCGAATGATTTTTAATATTCCGGAAGATCAATTTAATATAACCGAAAGCTTTATTTTTATGTTTCAAAAGATAAATTGTGATGAATTTGTCGTTCTAAAGCCATGTTAAGTTCCAAATTAAAACATTAATAATTAATTAAAGAAAATGGGGAAAAGTCAAAAATATTATCGTAAACCCCTCATGACGGTAATTTTGAAAATGGGATTATATTGACAAAAAAAAGCAATTTTGCGTTCAATCATGGAAAATTCAATGCCAATGATTATTTCGTCAGTTCAATTTAATTAAACATCAATCTCATTTTTTTTTCCACTCAAACATATTTCATTATGAGTGAAAATTACATAAAGTTCAATGTTAAAGAAAAAAAGATCATTAAGGGAATTCAAAAAATCAATTTTTAATATTTCTTTGAGCCTCCAAAAAGGGATGAAGTATGAAAATTTTCATGGAAATGGAAAAGTCAACCTCCCGTTGAATTAGAGGGGTTGCACTGGGTGTTCGTATCGTCTGTGTATGGCCACCCCCGCAAGAAACCCCAAAAGCTCTCCCAAAAATTTGAGCTTCAAAAAAGTCACGTCCGTACAATTTAAATGGCACAACCGCGCGTTCTGTAGCATTTTAGCTCAAATATACAACACTTTGGAAGGGATGAGGGTGGATGGAAAAGAAGGGAAGCGCAAAAGAATTCAGGGGTGGGTAAGAGAAAAAATTTCCTCACCACTACCCACTTCCATCTGGCTCAATGTAGTCACTTAATGTGACACGCTAAAAGATATCCCTGGATGGTGCTTTTTTTCTCTCTCTCTCCCTCTCTCTTCTTATTCCCCATCCATCGTGCTGAGAACGTTCTCAGAAAAGTAAACTACTTTGCAATTGCAATCTTTTTAATGTAAGTGAGAAGCAAGTGTTGAAGAATAATCCCGGGGTATTCATCCAAAGTGTCGGAGATTTGTCCCAGAGCCTTTCAGCTTGGCTGCTTCCAGCATAATCATGAGGATTCAATTTCGTATATATAGGGATTTTTTCTCACCCAACAAAGGTAGGGGTTCTTCTCTTTTTTTTTGTAAAAGCAAAAGCAAAACTACCAATAGGGAATATTCCCTCCAAAGTAATACCCTTGAACACCTTTTTCAATTTAACAAGGGAGCAATATACACAAAAGAGCGTCATTGGAAATAATGCAAAGCCCTTTGAAAAATTGTTTTCTGAAGAAATTCTTATTATTTTGAAATTCTCTTTGATTTCTTGTCTTCTTTCAGAAGTAAATTCATCGTTTTTCTAAAGTCGGTTATGTTGTTGAAATTTCGAATTTATAGGATTGAACTTTCAGAATTAATTTAGAAAGAATAAAAATTTTTCTTTTCGCAAAGATTTAACCAATTTTCATCTTTTTATACGTCTTAAGAAGAAAATGAATCCACTTTTCAGAATCTTTTAAATTTTCCAAAATCGGTTGACTGGAAAAAAATCTACAAGACTTTGTTCTTAGAAAAAAAATTTCAAAAAAGTAAAGAAGATAATTTTCATCTGAAACCTTAAATCTTTATCATCTTAATGACAAGAAATATTAAAAAGGAACCTCCTAACTGATTTTTGAAAAATTCTTCAAGTATTAAAATTTAATTATTTTCCCTTTCTATTAAATAAAGAAAAACCAACTATACAAAAATGTTTCAATTCAATAGAAAGAAAAATAAGTTTTAAGCAAACTTCAAAGAACATTGCTTTGTGGGTGTTTCAACGCCATAACCCCTTGGAAAACCTCTAAGAATTCACTTTCTTCACTTTATTCTTGTACAGTTCACCGGTAGAAATTCCAAAGAATTCCTTACGTTTCTTGGATTTTCTGTGTTGGGAAAAAAATCTCCTTCTCTCTCTATAAAAATCAAATCATTGAATGGGATTCAGAGAGTTTAACTATAGCTACTGATATGGATTGTAAGTTGCATGGAGTTTCTCTGCAATGGAGTATCACTATTATTTTTCCACCACCATTAAATTTTCCTTTTGCTACGACCAATGCTGGCAGAAGCGAAGCAAAAGTACGCGGGATTTCAATCAATTTATCAGCACAGAGTGAGTAAGATGAATTGTCGTGGGTGTTTTTGGGGTATTCGTGCTCGTTAGTACGCGAATGCGACGCTTTGACGGAATTATTGATTGTTGAGGGAAAGTTTTCAATTAAAGGCATTGTTCATGATGAAATTATAATTTAGCTCTTCTCCACACTCAAAATTGTTAATTATTGTTCTCGTGCGATATTTTTGTACCTTTCACCAATGTCTGACGCTGTGTTTATCAGCGATGTAGCATGCCATATGCTACCCTTCATCGCTCTTTATAGGGTGGGTTGGGTACCTATATAGTATTGAATATTGCATGAGAAAGTGGTGTGGAAGACACGAGTCTTTGCTTCTTCCCTCCACCACACACACACCCCCTTAAAATGGAAACTTTTCCCTCAAAACACACATTGAGCATAAATTATTGTTGTTCAGAATTTTCATCATTCTTACGCCTATGGAGGGTCTGTGGGAGGGGGGTGAATGTAATAATGGTTGAAAAGACTGAACAAATATGCCCGAGATAAAATTGAGTTAATAATGGAAATGTGATAAGGGAAGCATTCACGGTTTTTGGGAACTTTTTAATGTGCCTCTCGTGTGGGCTGCCGTTTGGTTGGGAAATGTGTTGCTTGCCAAAAATCACACTAAATATCCCCGGACAGGGTGGTTCGTAAAAAATAGGGAGGCCAAGGAAGCAACAACAAAAAAAAAGCTCCAAAAGGACGTGATAAAGTGTGATTTATTGAAGTACCAAAAACCGACAAAACACACAAACACTGGGAAAAAGAGCTCCACTTATAGACTCTCTTCTTGGTGCGAGAAACTTTCTTCACCCGCCCACCCAACTCGGTGTAGACTCTCTGCTATGAGAAGATGTAGAAAATTGCAGGCAAAAGGAATCGAGATATGGAAGCTCGTGTGTGTGTGGAAAAATTTTTCATAAACACTTTCAATGGGAATTCACCATTTCCACAATCGGTATGCCATCATTGTGCACCAAACCACCCCCCGACAAGTCTTGCCAATGCAGCAGTAACATTAACCAAGTCATAGAGTCTCAAGTCATTGAAGAAAGTTTAAAGAGGATGGAAGGAGGAGCTATTTTGAAACTACACTCGTAAATTGAATGGACCAAGTTTTGTTGTATAGTTGTTGGTCATATATATATATAGAAGATTCATGATATATACCCTTTTGATTCCTTTAGGGATAGTTTACCAATTGAAATAAGCTTTTGTATAAAGTCCTTCGTGTGTCCAACTGCTAGAATTCTCAATTGTGCAACCAGGTATAAAAGGAAATAAATTGAAAATTTTTAATCTCATGTCAAGGATTTAGGAAAGAATTTTTATCGTTGAAATTTTTCTCTATTGGGGGTTTTGATTAATATTATTTGTGATATTTCTGGACATAATCTTGCTTTAATGATTTTCTATGGATTTTCCATGAATTTTCTAAGAATTTTTCCTTAAAAATTATAAGATTTTCAAGAGAATTTTAGAAAATTTCTTAACAAAATCATTTTTTTTATTGAATATGCAGAATTTCCATAAATTTTTCCTTAGTTTTTGAAAAAAATTTCCTTAAAAATTATAAGATTTTCAAGAGAATTCTAGGGATTCTACGTGAAGATTCCCATAAATAAATTTTCTCCTATCACCATGCTCTTCATTAAATTTACGTACTCTCCAGTACATTAACTCCCTTGCTATATAGATACATACATATATGTTGATTTTGATCACTTTACAAACCCATCAAACTCACATGCTGGAAGGCAGTTAAGTCTGTAAAAGTCTGCAAATTCGATTTCCCTTCTCGCATGAAATTAGCGAAATTTTGCATTTGCCTCACATTTTGACCTTTCAAGGAGAAAAAGGGCGTGTGAATGCCTCCCTCGCAGCAGTGGTGCGTGTTCGTCACCCAGAAAGATTCGCTATCGAAGCTTTTGGGCGCAAGAGTACACACACAACAAAAAAAAATAAACAGGAAATTGGAGAGAGATGAGCAAAAGTTCCCTCCAAGCATTTTCCATGTAAGCGTGGTAATTTCTTTTGTACATCGCTTGGTGAACACACACAATTTTTCTTCGATAGAAAACCACCACCCCCCTCGAGAAGGAAGAAAGTATGAGGAGAATTTTTTCGATGGGTGGTTCATGTGTGGATGCGGCAACAAAAAAAAAACGAGAAGAAAATCATGATGATGGTGAGAATAAAAATCTCATTTACATCTCACATTGAATTTCATGTCACGCACTTCTTGTCGCTTAATAGGCTGAGATGTGCGGGATGTTGGAAGGGAATTTTGACTTGGATCTACATGACAGGCCTACATCACACCCACCCCTCCTTCCCCACCACACGAGCCCTTCTCATTTTAGCGGAAGCTCACAGTTTAAAAAAAAACCTCCCCATTGGCGTCATATACAGATAATTTCTCTGTTATTCACTGCAAATCGCCTTTTGTTCAAACAAACACATTTACGTGGTGGTGGGTGGGTTTTGTGCGAAACAAACTGTGCTATATAACCCATTGAATGAAAAAGCCCCACACAGTACGCGAAAGCTCCTGCGTTATGCGAACCAAGTGTTTCAATTATGCCGCACGGCGAGAGGGCTTAATAAGTGTTTGTGCCAAAACCTCGCGTAATGAGGGCTTTCCATTTGAGAGACTCTCGATGCCATCGTCTGCATTTCATTTTGAAATATATAACACACCTCGCGTCACAAAATCATCAACCCTCCATGGCATTTCCAGGAATTCACACAACACACATACGCCAAGCAAAATCGAATCACGCACAGTGAATGGCCTAAAAAGCTCCCTCGCTCCCGCTCAATATGTTTCTGTTGTTATTTTTGCTGGCTGTAAAAAAAATTAAATGGGTGCGATTTTTAGTCTCTAAAACGAACCATAACGGTGGAAATTTTATTTCCATCCTGATGAGCATTTCAACACACCAATTTCCACAATTTTTTTTGAACCATTTGAGCGATTGTCAGCAATATAAGTACATGATGAGGGTGTTTTCGAAAACTAATTCCATCCAGCGAATATAATTCCAAAAACGAGATTTTTAGGGGGAGAGAGCGCAAATATATTAGGAATTTATGTTTATGGGAAAAACATTAAAAATGGAATTGAATTGACTGAATGGGCAACATAAAAGCTCTGGACTATTTTTTTATGCTATTAATGGTGGTTTTGGCAGGAAGTTATTCTCTGTGGGGAAATGATAGGGAAAGTTGCAGTTATATTCTGCTAAAATGATGTGAGAGAAAATGGGGAAAATACCAGAAAAAATATTCTTTAAAATATCCCACAAATATTTAGCCAATGAAGTGAAAAAAATGAGAATTCTTCTAAGTTCCATGAGATTGTTTGAAGAAATAATGAAATATTTCGAATAATTCAGCTATATTCGTATTATTTGACTAGAAAATTAAAACATTCGACAAGAATAAACGTTACAAATTGAGAAATTAAAATAATTTCCATTAATTTGCATGAAAATTCCATAAAAAAATAAATTTTCACAGCTTTAAAACAAATTAATAAAAGACACGAAGAAACTTTTTCACCAGAGCTTTTATATGTCTTTTATCTTAATAGAGAAAAGAGTTCGTGCAACTCACAGATTGGAGAGATTAGCGCGACGTTGAGCTATTTGCAAGCTTTCTCGAGCTTTTCCTTCCACTCTTGTTCATATCTGTGCAACAGATCTTGTCGTGCTTTTTTTTTTTTAATTCCAACCACTTGCAAAATCCACACTTATAAAATAATTAACAAAAGCCCTGAACAAATTGTCTCATTGTGAGAAGCTAAACAATCTTCTTTTCTCTGCCATCATTGAGGATTTTTCCGGAAAACACTCTTGAGGAAATTGCAGAAGATTTTTTTCTATAAGTCTTGCATTCTGAGCTATCGTTGAAAGCTCTCAAAACCTGAGAAGGATTAATTTAGTAAAATAAAAAAAAAATATTTTCAATTTCTCAGAATACTTGAAAAGAATTAATCAAAAACCCTTGAAGTTTGTACAAATAGTAAAAGCTTCATCAGGCAATTAATTTTCCGGAAGCTCGAAAATCTCTGGTTTTCTGCACGAAGAATTTGTCAAGATATGAAATTTTCTCAAATCATCCTTCATTTGACTCCTCTCTCAACCAGACATACATAGCAAGAAAGTTTTGGAGGGTTGCTGCACAGGGTGAGGGAGGATCTCAGTCTCTTCATAAAAACAATGAGTGAACTTCTTGTTCCTGTCACCCTCATAGATTGTAGTAATTTTTTATTGCCTTTCCACCAACTTTTTCATACCCACCGAGACCGACACTTGTGTAAGTTTAGTTGGTGAATCGATTGGCCACTTAAGTGTCTTCCTCTTCGCACCATTTCTTTTCGGTGTGTGTGTGGCTCCTTCAAGATGAAGTCTACCCATCTTGTGTTTTTAGGCATGCCCCTCACACCGCCACACCCCAATCCACCCACAGAAAGACTCCGGTTGAGTATGCAATAAGCTTAAGAAGAAAAGTGACTTTGTCATAAAAAATCCCAATTTCCTCTGTTGAGCAATAATCGTGGAAGAAATTGTGGAAGACATAAATAACAAAGTCCATGAACTCCACAATGTGGAGATGTTGCCGCCAACAAGGGACGGGGGTCGATGGGAAAAGAAAAACAAGACGAGAGTAAGAAGAAGAAAAAAAATGGGCAGATAGAGGCAATGCGATTCCCATGAATTTTTATTATTAATTCCAATTGATCTCGTAGGGGAGCTTTTGTGCTTTTCACGAGCCATTTTAATTGAAATGGGGGCAAATCTCACATCGTAAAAGTTGTGTGTGAGCAATGTTGCTCGCAAAATGCCATACTCCACACAGATCCATTGCGGGATTCCTTAGGAAATGGGGGAATAAGTGGTACGAGGGGGGAAGATATTTTATGGATTTTCTTCTCTATTCTACCATTCTCACTGCATTTCTCTTGGCGACATGGAATTTACTTCTCAAATTGGCACAATTTTGCAAAAAGCAAAACGTCGATGGACAATCTATAATTTTGCTCTTTTTGTTTGACTCAGCTGAGAAAGTCTGACATGGGAGGGGAAGATGCTGGAAACTAAAGCTCACAGACACGAAAGCTCTGAGAACTTAAAGTCAAGACAGAAAAAAATCCCAATTGGGTGATGGCACGGTGAAAATGTGTGCAAGTCGCGGATATTGCCATCAATAAAATTTTATTAGACATTTTATGGCTTATATTTTCAGTATGTTGTTCAAACACACACCAAACACACAAAAGGGGAGCAATTTCCACGCTGCCTGGTAATCCACCCTCAAAAAAAGGCGAGAGAAGTATCATCTCGCGACCACTGCGTTTACACCCCTAACCGGAAGCAAGCCATCAACCTCATGTGGATTCACTTTTACATCCCCAACAAAGAACTCCCAAAAGTTATGCCGGGAATTCCTGGCTCTACATTTTCTTTTTACAACGTCATACTCTCCATTTGCTAAATAATTTAATTTTCAATCTTGCGTTGGAGACTTTTGTGAGCTTTTTCTTCATGGTGGATGGAAAGGTGGAAAAATTCAAGGAAAATTCTTGTCTCAAATTGAGAACTTTGTGGGAAGCTTTTTAACTAAAGGATTTCATGAATGCTGGAGAGAAAATTCAGTGGATATCAAATGAATAGGAATTTAGGGAAGAATTTTCGTTAGAGAAGAAAATTCGAAATTTTTCACAAAAAAAATTTTCTCACTGTACAGTGGAAACTAAAAAGGAAAATTTAAGAAATATTTAAAATATTCGAAAGTGTTGGAAATTTAAAAAAAAAAAAGAAGCTTTTTATGGTTTAAGCAATATAAAGTCTAATCAAGAAAGATTCAGAATTGAGCTTCAAATAATTTGTATTGAAACTAATCACGATTTTAAATTAAACAAAACCATTGATTATCCTTTTTCTAACAAAGTAATAAAAAGCACAAAATATTGTCTTTTATTGATTTTTTTTAAATCTCTTCTGGCGCTTTTCACGCGTACAGAGGGAAAAACTTTTTTTTTCATTCTTCTCAAATGCAAATTTATTGATTGTGACAGATTGTAGTGCATATTGGTTGCAAATTTTCATTCTAAATTCCCTCTCTTGTACTTTCTAAAAACGAATATCATCTGCACGTGAATTTTGTGCACGGAAAATTTCACCTGCAGGCACTGCACGATATTAGATTCATCCATTAGACGAAGAATCATGGAATTTATTGGTCTTTTCTATGTACCGAATGTGTTTATGTTCTAACACGTGGAAATGGAAGCGTGAAAAATTCATTGAGCTGCAGTGATTCGCTTTCTCTCTTTCCCAGTTCTGGAGTCACAGAGCTGAATTTTTTCCAGCAAACAAACGTAAAAAAAAAGCTCAATTTCGTCGTCTGAGTGGATTTTGTGCTAGCTTGACCCATTGGCTTTAGCTTGGAACGATGCAAAGTGCCGGAGATGCAATCGATTTCATGCCAGACTCACTGTCCTACTTCAACTTTTCCCATCGACCGCAATATTTTCAGACAACACCCCTTTGTCAACCCTGACGGTTGGGAAAGTTTACTGTGAGGTGCACTGCCTGTAAAAATTATGAAACTCTCTGTGTCGGACCAACGACTTGGAAATTCGATGGTATGTTGGTTTGATAGACAGCCAACAAGTCTCTCTCTCAGTAACATCATTTTCACTTGCCTGCCCCTCACAGCGGGACCTTTACTTCCGCTGCTGGGGGAAAAGCTCTTTTCCAGGGGAGCTTTTTTTGTGCTGAATACATAACGATGTGTTCCAGAAATTAAATTAATCACTTTCTGGATGCTTTTGAATGAATTTTCCTTTTTCTTTGATGATTTTTGCAACACTTTATGGATACTTGTAGAAGGATCTTGTTTTGATTTTTTTTGTGAAAAAAATTTTAAAGGAAAATTAAGGACTTTCAAAGGAAATTTAATGTAAAAGCTTTTAAGCAAAGGTTGTAAATTGTTTTTCCCTTGAATTTATGAAAGAAATCAAATCATTTCGAGTCCTTTAAAATTCCTTAAAGCATCAATCAATAAAAAAAATCCAATTCCCTAAAATTTAAAAGCAATAATGTTCATTGAAACCTCTTCCTCATGAAATTCAAAAGATCCCCCTTTGCAGTCACAATCTATTGATGTTATAACAAAACAACTCCCATCCCCACACTCCCGTGGAAATTCCCATTCAAATTTCCCTAACCCCTTTGGCCTCATTATCATTTTGACTTTCGCATCACGATAGAATTTCCTCTTGAGAAAATTCACTCGCATTTCTGGGAGAGTGGAGAGATATAGAAAAGTAACACATTCTTGAATGGCTCCGGGGCCCCTAAAAAGAATGTTGTTCTCCTTAAATCCAGAGCGGAAAAAATTTAATGAAATTTGCATAGATAGGAATCTTGTACTTGATTTCTATGCCCCCCAGAAAATATTCCCCACTGAGGGTGTATTAATTTCTACGCTCAATTTGTATCCAATAAATGAGGAGGAAAAACACACGTACTTCCCTGACAGCTCGCACAAAAAAACCCACCCGCCACCACCCCCGTGCTCTATGGAAATTTCTCTTCGCGTGGTATGTATAAAGAGGGTTATGCGAGGCGGGTGAAAAATAAGGGGCGAATTGAGAAGTCGTTGGAACCCAAAAGAAACGAAAAATTCACAAGCATTCACAAGCGATGATGGGGATGTTCAATAGACCACCCGCCCCATCGTACAGCATCCGTGGGGGTGAAGATGAGCCGGAAAAAAAAGCCTTCGCAACAATGGCGAAATCGCGAGGGACTTGCTGTGGGAGCGACGGCAGCCAAGGGGGGTGGAAAAGGGTGAAATGAACTTCGATTTTGGCTTATCTGCCATCTAAGTCAGGAAAATTGTAGAAATATTCATAAGATGAGTCCCAATGGGTCGAGGGTGGCTTTCATCCTATTCTTTGCGATTTTTCCCTCTATATTCAAACATCCTCCCCTTGCGTCCTCGGCATGAGGGAGGATTCAAAGGAAAAGAACGATATATTCACGATCTTCAGAATAAATGGGTGGTAGGGTCACGAATTTGCTTAACAAGAAACAAAACACTTTGCACGAAATTTATTTGCACAACGAAAGGTCTATTGAGCGGCGATGTGTAGGCACGATATTGATATGGGAACAACAATGGAATTTTAAAGTGGAAACTTTAAATATTTTAAGTATTTTATTACAAAGAAATTGTTGATAATATTTAGCGAGGAATTTGTTAAAAGGGATGATAAGCTTGAATTTTATATCAAATTCAAAAGGATACTATGCACAATGTACGGAAAAATATTTTTTCCGAACACTTTTTATCACTTTTTTATTTTTAACACTTTTTTGTGATGAAAATTTAAAAGCTTTTAATTAAAATTATAGATGATTCCTCATAATTTTCTCACTCTACAGAGTCTCAAACGATAGAAAATTGCAAAAGATCAATCATTTGAAAATTATTGATCATAAAATTTTTTATTTCTTTGATCAACAAATTAAAAAAAATCTTTTTTTCTAGAATTCCTAGCCAAATTTTATAATTTGATAATTTCATAATAAAAAGTTTTTCAAACTGATTTAAATTTAAAGAATTTTCTCCATATATTGTGACTAATGTCCTTTTCATCATCTTTTCTTCAACCAACATTATTCTCTTTCCTACATATTTTACATATTTTAACCCCAAAGGAATATACTTTAATTTAATCCCTCATCCATGCAGAGAGATCCTCTACTTTTCCTATATTCCTCAAGTTTATGGACTTTGAATTTGAATTTATTGCAATTGCCCTACTTGTGTCATATCAAGAGGCATCTTTCTCTCTCCATGCTGCCTCTATACCACATTTCTAAATTAAACTTTCATAGGACATCGTCCTGTACGCACATTCTGTGATCAATTACATTTTTATCTCCCACTTCTGAGATACTTTCCATCATCTCTTGTCGACGTCTCTGAAAGTGACGCCCTATACGCATTTTCGGGGGGGAGTTGGTGGGAAAGACGGAAAAAGTGAAGAGAGAAAAAAAAGTCCACCCCTTGCGACGCCCGGACGAAAGGGAATTTGACGAAAAAATCAATATATTGGACAAAAAGACGAAGAGAAAAAGAAATTTTGGGGAAATCGGGAAATGATGGTGCGGTAGAATATTCCACCCCCATCAATCACAGTCTCTCACTCATTTATCAATTGAGAGGAAAATTTTAAAAGCACACACCGCAAGTTTTACTTCAGCACCGGATAAACTTGCAATTAAGTTAGCACGCGGTGAGTGTGGCAGATGGGGGTGGTGGTGGGATGGCGTACGTAGAGTTGACGGATCAGCAACTCTTTCGCGGGTTCACTCAACTCATGGTTGTGTGAAAATGGTAAATCCTGAATCCCACCACATACACACAGAGATACATTTTACTAAGGAGACACCATGCTATTCATCTTAATCTCAACAGAGTATTTGGGATTCTCACCTCGTCACTCCCACGAAGGCTGTGTGTGCGGGGTCACGGGGTGAATTATATATATTTTCTCCCTCTACAGGGAGAGTTTTGTTTATTAATTGAAAATCAGACACCACACGTAAGCAATGTTGCAAATCCACGTGCGTAATTCGTGCGTGTGTGTATTTAAATCCAAAATGAGGGTCACATCATCCACAATCAACCACTGATTACATAAATCTGCAACATCACTCAACCCTCGGATGATGAACAATTCATCCACTAACCACTGCCACAGCACAAGCCCGGCGTTTTTTTTATCAACCACCCCCCTTTTTTGGCACACGAAAAATCGCACGCAGAAAAACTTTGGGGGGGGGGGGTTGGTGAATTGTTTAGAAGAGGGAATTACAATCTCTTGTCCCACTCTGTTTCCGGTCCATCAACCCCTGGGACGCATTCCACATGGACCTCTCTAACTTTGGGAAGCTCAACACTGCTGGAAAGATTCACTTTCTACTCTATATCGAAAATCCCCGCGCACACATTGGGTTTATCCTGACACAGATTTATCCACTTTTCATCTATCTCTCGCGACCACACACACACTACTTTTCCTCCCCTGACGGAACTGAAGAAAAGGTCCTTTGGGAAAAACACCACGAATGTTGGACACGCTTCGTACGCGCTTTCTGGCCAACCACTTCGGCGTTTCCAACAGAACTGAATGGGCAAAAAATTCAAACACCCGGCTCCGAGTGCCACAGATGAACTGGATGGTACTCGGGAGTTCCCAACACGAAAACTCCTATGGTCTGATATTGCAGTAATTTTCCTCGTTCACCATCGGACGTGGGGATTCGTTCATGGAAAACAGCCACATTCCACGCGCACACAGTTACAGGCACAGAGGGGAAATTTCCTCCTTCTTGCTATCTATGTTGAGGGAAATTTGTACCCGAAAGCTTAGGGAAATTTCCACCCCTTATAGAGCACTTTCCAGCAAAAGGGAAGGGATGATTTTTGCAAAGCGAGATAATCAGGCTCCAATGATGATGATTGAATGAGATTCAATGCTATATACGGCAGTGCATCACCGGAGGTCGTGGGTCGTCCCCAATCGATGTTGTTTGGAAAGTTTCCAGATTTTAGGTGGGAGTGCAGCAGCACATGGTTCGTTTGATCTTCTTTTTCACGAAAACAAAAAAAAAAGGTAAAAGGTGCTTTAAGGAACAAACATCAAACAGACTCCTTCTGTCTCTATTTGAACTGTGAACTTTCGCCAAATTTTATAAGCAGCATTGTATGGAATCTGCGGAATAAATGAACTTATTCAGTGGCTAGGGGGAGGCGGTGTGTTGGAAAATGTAGAAAATTAATAAAGCTCAAGAATGATGGTCGTATTAATTAATAAAGCACAAGGGAAGCTTTTGAAAATTCACAAATAGAACACACCTACATACAGTCCTACCGAGGCTAGAGAATCAGATAAAGAATTCTTAATAAAATGAGAAAATAATTTAAATGTAGATTCTTAAATCTTATAGGCAGATAAAGGAGTCTATTCACCTTGAGTCTTGATATTTAGATAACCAGGCACGTAACTTAGGGAGGGTTTTTGGCTGCCTATACACACCCCTAGAATTTCAGAAAGTTCAGATTTTCTTTTAAGGTCTAAATAAAATTCTTTTCTTACAAAAATACATTAACAGATTTTTAAACGGTTAAATTTTAAAAACGTTTGAAAAGATACGTCAGACATTAAAATAAACTTTAAACGTTAAACGTTAGTAAAGAAACGTCAAATGTTTGAAAATAAATGTCAAACATGCTAAACATTTGAAAAATATCCCAAATGTTCCTTAAAAATGTCAAAAATAAAGAAACGTTAAAAGATAAATGTCAAACGCTTGAAATACATTGATAAACGTTAAAAAAAAGTATTAAGCGTCTACAGATAAAAACTAATATTAAAAAAAATGTCAAACATTTGATCATAATTTGATCATAATGTACATAAACGTTAGGTATTAATCTTAAGCTTTTTAAACTCTAATACAACAACCGTTAGAATAGTTTAGTAAACTCAATCTTCGCACACCTAAACTTCAATTTCTAATAACGTTATTTAATCCTTTTTTTTCAATGTCCTTAAAATAATTTATTTTTAAATCTAAAAGTCCTTAATAAATGTTCTCAAGCCTCAATAAAATTAGATCATCCTTTAATTTACGAGAATAGAGTAAAATATATCGTACACCGACCCCAACAACCCACCCACCTTGCCAAGATTTCATTTCGAGTCTCAATGCCCCAAAAAAGAACACCAATTGGGGGTAAAAAGTGCACCAAAGGCACCCGAATTATTTGACTTTCCAATTCAATTGTGAAATATAATCAAATCACATCGAATTACGTAGTTCAGTTGTATAAAAGAAGATGAAAAAAAAAAGTTCTACGGTTTGGGATCGTTATCCATATGTATCGGTTGTACACGGGAGGAGAGAACCCACCCGTGTTTTCTTCCTTTCAATTCCACACACTCCTGCTGCCGCCTCCAAAATGGTTGGTGCCACAATTCAGCACAAATACTTAAAGGAGAAAGTCCGATGGGGTCCTCTCTCTCTCGGTGAATCGAGAGACCAATTTTCTGGGAATATTGTTCGACAAACAAGGACTTTGTCGGTTGATTCACTCTTTCAAGCAGGATGGGGGGATTTTATAACACACACACACAATATATATATTAAGTTAAGTTTTTCCACCCTCTATATACCAGAGTGTTTTCCCACACAAGGATGGGAGAGAATTTTTGAACTGAAAAACGAAGGGGACACAAAGAACGATTGAATTGGAACGGCGCAACGATGAAAGAAGATTAAAAGGAACCACCAGCAAGAGATTCTTTGATTTTTTGACATTAAATCCAGGAATTGGCAAAATCTCAAAAGGCCTCTCTCACAGGCCTTATGGGGGATTTTTCTCATCATAAAACCATTGTGGAGTTTTGTTGGAATCCACAACGCTTCTCCATTGGGGAGATATCTTCAAATGCTATTTAATTAAATTTCCATTCACAGACATCATGACCGGATAATATTTTTGTGGATGAGCGGAGGTTTTCCTCATTCTTAATTACACATCCATGAAATTTGACCTACATTGCCGTTCTATCGATGATAACATTCATGATAAACAACCATTCATCCCTCAACTTCACACCATTCAATCTTGGGAGCTAAAAGGGGAGGATTGCAAAGAAGTGGAGACTTTTTTTTGTGGAAAAATTATAAGCTTTTTGATGGAAAATATAGCAAATAAGCTTTAGAAACTTCAAGTCGTTTCTTTCACTCAACAATCCTTGAATAGATTTTTAGTTACGCCTCTGACTTTGATCAATTCAAAACTGAAATAAAAGCTCAAATGAAAGCTCTGGAAAAATTCTTCAAAACAACTGAAAATTACTTTAGGATTTGTTTTCGTTGATTTTTCCTTTTTGTATATTTATACCCTTCTCGTGGTTTTCAATGCAACTATATACATCCAAGTGCAATTCTTCTTGTCTAGCTTGGTAATAAATTGCTTTTAGTTTTCCCTCCCAGTGCGCGTGAGAAGCGCGCGTGGGAATTTAATTGGAAAGTGAATTTCTCCACACAATATAATCCATTGACAAACATCCCTGGCGATTGAAATACAAACCATCTACCCACCCACCCACCCCCCAAACCCTTGAGGGATTATTCTGCAGTTTGGCTACAAAATTGCCGTACCACAATACAATTCAACCTTATCGTTTGGCAGTTTCAATTTTTATGGGGTTGATTTTATTGAACTGTAAATCGAATATTAGCTTTATTTTGTATCTACAAATACGTGTGTGTATGCGGTATGGAATGCCGATGGATTGAGACGCTATACGGGGGTGGGATGATGGGGCGCCTTGTGATGCAGCGTAATGGGTATTTTATGATTGAAATTTCACAATGTCACCAAACCACGGAGAAATTGATCACACTCTGATCATCTCTGCTGGAGCATTTCATCGACTCTATGCTCCCAATGCGGAAGACGGGGTCACACATTCCATTGCGGAAGAGTGAGTTATTTTCCTTCGTGAAAAATACAACAATAAAATTCTTGTTTTTTTGCCCCCCTCCGCACATCTATGCGTCAGTTCATTGCGCCACAATGGCTTTTCCCGTCTGCTTTCAATTTCATATATGCAAAATGAGCGAAATATAGCCCATTCCAGGGTACTAACAATATTTATGAAAAAAGAAAATATTTTTTATTGCTTTTAATGAAAGGGGGCTTTCCGCGAGCTCTTGAGTTTGCTGCGCGCACTAAAAAGCGCGAAAAGTGGAGCTTTTTTTTTTTTTCATCGCAAAATTACCTCTTCAACCCGGGGGTGTGTGTGTGACTAAAGTACGTCACATCACTAAACAATTGTCGTACCTGTTCTCTTTTTTTCTAAGGATATTCATATTGAAATTTGCGTGGAAAAGCGCGGGAAATAAGCTTGTTTTACCTTGTTAGGAGAGGGAAATATTTAATTGCATGATTTTCCTGTGATTAAAACCTCGTGTGTTAAACATGTAATTAAATGAAACCTTATTGTTTCCTTGCAATTTTCCAGGAATAGAGTTTCCAGTGAAGGTATAATTTAGACAAAGTTAGGGGTTGATTCTGTAGGAAATGTTTTCTTTTCCCACTATCTTATGGGAACAACATATCGGAGCTTTTCTTTTATAGCACAAAATGAGGGTTCTTCAACGGGACACACTGACCTATTTTGAGGGTAATATACCGTCTAAATCACATTGTGTCCAACTAGTCAGGAAAATTCAGTTAAAAAACACATTAAAAAACATTGAAAAAAAAAAATTCGGAGTGTGAGAGTTTTTCCACCACGTTGATCTTTCTCTTTTGCTCTCTGTGTGATGTCGCTTGTAGGAAAACTGTGTTGGGAAGCAAACTAAAGGAGGATGATCAAATAAAAACGAGAGCATGCAAAAGGAACATGATGGTAATAAATTAGTTTAGCGAGCACAAGCAAATTCAACGAGAATCTGTTTGAAGAGTTAATCGATTGGCTTCGGTGAATAATCTTCAGTGCAAAGTGCAAGTGTCTCGGGGTATTTGTCACCCACCCAAGGGTTGCAACTATGCTCCACAAACCCCCATCCAATACGAACGAAAGAAGATGAGTAATTGAGGGAATTTGTCACACATCGCTGAAATCATACACCAAAATTGCAATTCTTGCTGAAGCACGCGCGTTTTGTGGATTGTTGCTGCAAGCCAAAAGCTCTCTCTCTCTCTACCCAACGACTTGTTTTATGTGTCTCCCCCAATTGCTTTGAAAGAAAAACCACACACAACCCCATCAGCACTGGGTTTCCCACAAATTGCCAACTTTCACCAATTCATTTGTCTCGGGATTTTCTTGCATCCCTCTCCCACATGCGCAACCCTCATCCACAATTCATCGCCCCCCACAAGAAATAATAACAATTTCTTTTCATTGTGATTTATCAGTCAATATAAAAGAGCCTGTCTATGCGTGGAAATTTCTTTCACATCTGAGATCCATCATCCCCCACCCCTACACCCCCAACCCCTCATGACTAAATATTCAAAAATTAATATGAAAAGCTTTCAGCTATATTCACACATAAAATGTGTTTACTTTGCAAACACTTTGCTTTCGCAACATTCCTCGCAGCATTTAGCATTCCCAGCATAGTTGAGCATTAAATTTGTATGTCGACGCACGCGGAAAAATTGATTAACTCTCTAAATCAATATTTTTCACTCCAACTTGTGAAATATTTAATTTTCAATTTTACCAAAACCACCCCGCCGCGGCGCATTGGTTCTCAATAAGACTTGCAGTGAATGCAGAAAAAAATTGCAAGAGTTTTAAACAGCAAAATATACTGCATTGTTGTGGAAAAACCAAGGGAATTTCTGAAACATTTTCACATAATTTACAACTAAATAATTCATGCGGGAGAAAAAAATATTATGCATTTTCTATTTTTTTTTGTGTTTCCACTTGTGGGGTTGATTTTTATAAAAATTTTGTTGTTATAAAATAAATTGGGGAATGTGAAGTTATGTTGATTATTTTGTTGATAATTTCAAGCGAGATTTAAAGCCTAAAATTACAGAATTTCTTGATTTTATTGCCTTTTCTTCTAACATTAAAGGAACTTATTGATGCTTTTATTTTTAAAACATTTAAAATCAATTAATCGTCCTTATAAACTTGAATTTGTTCCATTGAATTTCCTAAAAAAAAAAGTGTTGAAGACCTTAGGGTGGGGTGGGAGTAATATAAAAATAAATAAAAAATAAACTTAATTAATAAATTCGTGACGGAACATTTGTGGAATGTTTTTTGTAGGAGTATTTCTCTCCTTCCGGGGGCGTCAATAAGGGATGCGGGTTCAAAAGAAACGAATCTTCCCAAAGCTTTCAGGAACTGAGGAAGGTGTGGTGAAACGCCGAAAGCTTTGGGAAGATTCGTTTCTTTTAAATCCACATCCCTTATTGACGCCCCCGGAAGGAGAGAAATACTCCTACAAAAAATATTTAAAAATATACCTCCAGCAGCTAAAAAAAAACAATGCAATAATACATAGAAAGCTCCGTCAAAAGCTCAACCCAAGGAAAACACTTTTAAGTCAAATCTAGAACTTTTATAATTAATGTGAGCAATGCGAAAACTTGGCAATGTTCTCCACAAATCCTCAAGAATTCTCTCAAAGCAATTCGAAGAAAATTGATCAAAGTTGGAAAAAGTTGTGTCCGGTAGGATGACGCACTTCCTGAGCTCTGGTGACTTTTTCTCGCCCGCCCAGTTTGGGTTCAGAAGCGGTCTGGGGTGCGAGGATGCCATGGAGAGGCTCATCGGTGACTTGAATGAGTCCTTGAATCGATCCTCACAGAGCAAGGCATCTGCCCTATTCATTGATCTCACCAAGGCGTTTGACGCTGTTCATCATGATATTCTTCTGACCAAGCTCGAGTGTGCCGGCTTTCGGGGGGTGACCCTCTCCTGGCTGAGATCATACCTTGTGGGACGTGAGCAGCGTGTGAGGGTGTGCGGGTCTACTAGTGGTCCCCTGCCGTGCAGATATGGCGTCCCCCAGGGATCAATCCTGGGCCCCTTGATGTTTCTCATCTATATAAATGATCTCTTGCAAACTGAATTCAGGGGCTCCATGACTGCCTACGCCGACGACATGGCGCTTTTGTATGCTGGAGTGTCTAGGGAGGAGCTGCGCAGCGAGATGAGGCTGGATCTGCGGAGAATGAGATCGTGGCTAGACATGCACGGCATGATAATGAGCACAAAGACAGTATTGATGGAATTTGGTCGTGCTGTTGAGGAGCCGGCTCACATTGTCTGCCACTCATCTGAGTGTGTCGGAGGTGTTGGGGCTTGTCGGAGTGGTTGCGTCGTTGTGCACGCCGTGCCACAGTTCAGATACCTGGGACTGGTAATTGATTCATCGCTCTCTTGGAGTGCTCATGCTGATGCTGTGAAGGTGGGGGTGAGACAGGTGACTCGCCAACTGTTTGCGCTCCGGTCCTGCTGCTCTGCCTCGCTATTGAGGGCTTTCTATTTTGCCCTCATCGAATCCAGGCTCAGATATGGCATTGCCTTCTGGGGTAATGCTTGCGCCAGCCACCTGAAACCCCTGAAAACGGCGCAGAAATCGGCTGTGAGGGCGATGTCGTTTGCTCGCAGACGGGAGCATTCACTTCCCCTGTTCCAGCTGTGGAAGATCTTACCTCTGCAGCATCTCTATGTATACAGGGTGACGGAAATATTTTTCAAGCGCAGCGGTCAACGGGGAGTATTCACCAGGGCGTGTTCGTCTCGCGGGGCCTCTGGCCCTCTTGTAACGCCGAGACCGCTCTCTGAGCGGTTTAGGCGATCATTTAACTGCTCAGCCCCCCATATAGTGAATGGCGTGCACCGAAGGATTTGCCCTCTGAGTCTGCGAAGATTAAGGGAGTGGTTGTACAGTGCGGACTGTGATCAAATAGACTGTGTGCTGCGATCAATGTACCTGTGAACTTTCCAGTGATTTTTTTGTGTCTTTGAACTTTTTATGTGACTCTTTTCTCTCGTTTTCCTGTGTTCAATATGTTATTTATCCAATTGTTTTAAAAAAAAATCTATGTATGCGATGCCACACAGCACTTGCTAGGCATTCGCTTTTTCTCTCTCTCTCTCTTGAGATGATATAAAATAAATGAATGAAAATGAAATTATTTCCCTTTAATGCAATTCCACGCTATATTGTACCACTCAATTACATATTGAAGGGATCGAAGGACTTTCTAACAGCCAATGCATTTCACCCCCCGTTTGGCACATTGTTGGTTGCACATTCCACATTGATGTCTCAGCGGTATGACCTCCTTCCGGGTCAGGGGTTAATTGAACGAACATGGCGATCGGAGGGGGGTGGTAAAAACACACTACACACATATGTACATATATAGCCCCATAGGGCGATTTTACGAGGAAGTTCAAAAAGTAGATGCTTCCTGTGTTGCGGGAGCAAACTGAAAACATGCCCGTAAATCAATTAAGGATTCGGTATGTTCGACGTGCAATTAATTACACATTGCAATGCATATGTGGAGAAATTGAACGCACAATTTATTTGGCCCTAGAGAAAATCTACAGGGGGGAGGAGGGATGTTCTCCGAAAGGAATCTTTTGAAAATCTTCATTCAGAGAGGGTGGGGGGAGTGAAAACAACCCCACCACCCTCCCTTTTTGTGGGAAAATTCATACTGACAAGAGCCCTGTGTTGGGTGTGCCACAGTCCAACTTTTCTCCCTCACACACTGGCATGAATAATTAACCATTTTGTAAATTATTGCCGGAGCTGAGGGAGCAATTTATTGAAAATAATGAATTTACTATCTGTGATGAAAACATGTGGGTCGCATATTGAATTATGGGGCAAGTGTACCCTGAGAGAGAGCTTTTGCTGCTTTTTTTTGTATTCATCCCAAACTGCCAACATTAAAAATTAAAAACTCCACTGAGGGAATTTTTTTCATCGAGCTTTCAAAGAAAATTCCATGCGGATATGTTATAGTAATAAAAAAAATTGTAAATGCAACTCCGAGATTTTTTTTCTGTGTGAGGTGAAATTAATTAGTTATTTTTATAAATTTAAATTTAACAGTACCATTAAGAAGAATTTAATTTCTTAATAGTTCAGACTTTTTATCTTCAAGGAGAAATGAAAAATGAATGAGACACGTGTAGTGTTGTGCTCTATTTTGTCAAAGAAAGTGTGAATTTAGCAATTATTTATTTATTTGTACAATCACATAGAAGATGAGGGAAGAAGGAATTTTACCAAACCCCCAAACACGTGTTGGAATTGAAAGAAAATCCATGGAAAAGCTGTGTTATCGACATAAATTCGATAATGTGAATGGAGAAGAATATTTCCTCGATTAACTTTATTTATTAGATTTTCACTCATTTTTCTCCTAAGATTTAAGAAATAGATTAAATTTTTTAATTAATTTTTTCTTTCATAATAGGTAACAAGCTTTTCAGTAGTCTTTAAAGCAAATAAAATTCCTTAACAATCTTCAAGGTAGAATTAAAGATATTTCATTTTAAATCTTTTGAATTCAAGGGCGATTCTTTAGCTTCCAAAAAAAATTCCCCAATTGTTCGCATTCTTTTTTGGATATTCTTCTTGAAATTATTTCAATCTCTCCACCACCCCCTTGCGCCAGTCTGCTACTTCCTCTGGCGCTTCTTTGATGTGTCTTCCACCATCGTGTGTGTTGCGGTTTGTTTCATTACCCACCCACGCTCCATGGGTGAGATGAATGTCTGTGAGAATCTACGTGTACAACATTCACCTATAACCGCAGAGATATCTCACCCAGCTGAGAAAGGTATGTGTAGCTGCTACCCACCCCCTTAGCGGAGGGGGGGGGGGGCTAAACAACGAGGAAAACCCCAAGCAGGAAATCCACTTTCCAGCCTGGAACATTCGACTTTGGCATGGGAGAGGGTTGCAGAATTCACGTGTACGCGTGTATTATATGTATATTCAATGTTTCTTTTGCAATTCTTCCCAACCACTTTCTTCCATTCCCACCTACGACCTGGGGCTATATGTACGAATATATATTATACCCGATTTTATATGAATTTGTATCTTTAATATTTTTTGGCATATTTTCCAAAAAAAAATTTCTAACATTCTTTGCCTCGTGAAATTTGCAAACTTTTCACAAGGCAACGAATACTTCCTTTTCGTGGAAAAAAATCCCTTTGAAATATTTTCTCAAATTTCCCCATGGCTACACCATCTCCTTAATTTCCGTGTCTCGTGTTTCTCCTTAATTTTCCGCATCTCTCTCCACCGAGAAAACCAAATCTCGGAGATGTCATCAAAGCGATTGTCACGATGTGCATGTGGTTTGGTGCGAGGGGCAAATAAATCCGGGAAATTTGAGCTGCCTTGAATGAAATGTGAGATATCCTCAACAACATGGTATGATGTTTATTCCTTTGAAATACAATAATCGTATTTTGATTGTTTATCAAAATTGTTTGAACGTTGAAAAGCTAAAATTCAAAGTTGGGAAACTCGAAAATCCCAAAAGCTTTCAGTTGCTTGTTAATTTGGGAATTTCCCAGTAAGTTTCTTGAACTACAATAAGACTTAAGTCTAATTAGCAAAACCTCTTAATTAAGTATACCATGATTGACACAGTCAGCCACCCCTCAATGTCTCTGAACACTTTGCCGTCAACACTTGGCTGTTATGCTTCAATTTTCTTCATTTTCTTCCAAGAGCTTCACTCCTCTTAGCCCTGTCGCCTTCATTATTTTTGGTTTCCTCTCTCAAATTTATTTCCCATACACACCCAGTGTTCTTCTAAGTCATCATTGAGCTTTTATCACGATGAGAACGATAAGAAAAATCAATATTCCGCGCGAGCTTTACCCAATTTATGTGGAATTTTGTAAATAAAACTCTTGACAAAAATTTCTCCGTGAAAACTCGCACAAATTGAAACCCCATCTCGGGGTTTTAATTCCACAACAAGAAAAAGGGTTAAAAGCCAAAGAGAGAGAGAGAGAAAGCTTATTGAGCGATGCTTTTGCTCTGAAATTCCCTCGAGGGATGACGAAATATAAGAATCCTTCTCGAATTTCCACCTTAAATTGCGTTCAATGGATGCTGTATATGGAATAAATTTTCCATCAGCTCAGTTTGGTTCAGTTTTCATCAAAAACCAAGAACAAACCACCCTCCTGCATTGGGAAATTCTTCTAAAACCCCTTGATCTTGAGCTTTTGTGCTTTTTCACGCAATACGTGGAAAAAAGAAAGGAAAAGTGCGTGGAAATGTTGAAAGTGATATTTTATTATTGCATTTGATGCGTGGAAAGACTATTTTGCTCAGTTGGCTCAGTTCTTTTCACCATGACTTTTCTTCAGGGGGGATGATTTCTGCTCTAAAGCTTGCTCTGAAGCTCGCTCTATGGAGCTTCCTCTGAAGGATGCCTTGTGGTGGGAAAGGAGGCGCGTGAAAATTCACACACAAAAAAGGTGATGAGCCAGTGAGGGAAAAGCCGCAAAAGCTTGAGGTGAAAAAGGAAAATCACAGAAGACACGAAAGAGGTGTGATACACAAGAGGGGGTGGCTTCATCCGGTTCTCCGAAGGGGGTTACCGCGTCTCACACGAAAGGAGAAAAAGACACACAGCTTCTTGGGAGTGCGGGGGGAGTGTGTGAAAGAAAAAAAGTCGACATATCAAGGCATGATCCCCACTTTGATGGATTGTATTACCTTTGAACTGAATATCCCGAATTTTCCTGGAAAATGGGTGGGAATGATGGTGTATGTTTGTCCTCGCGCCAAGTACAGTGGAATACCATTAGCAACACATAAATCAGCTGATGGTTGGAGCTTTAAAAGGTATCAACAAGTAACGGATGTTTTCCCGTGTGATAGATACACATACATTACTTTCCCATTCACCACACTAACCACCCTTCCGCTTTCTCTGCGTGGGGGTTTTATACGATAAGGTGATGTGCATATGAGAAAAACAGCAGCAGCACCATTGAGAGGTCTTTTCCCGGGGAAAACATAAAGCTGATTTACCACCAGATTCAATGTCATATTTTCATTGGATTGGTGAGATTCAAAGCAACGACCACGCAGCTTTTTGACCCACACAGCTGGAAGTTCCGAATGTGACAGAGAGAATACACACAGGTAGGCTTAAAAAAAAAGAAAGCTTTTTCCTTAATTTCCACGAATTTTAAGTGACGAAGAATTATTTTCTGGGTATTGGCTTTGCTGCGGTTGTACTTGGCACTCAATATTAACTCTAAACAACATCTCTTTTAACTCCAAATTGAACACAGTTCACACAGTTTAAGAGAAAATTCACGGAAATTCATAGAAAAAAAAATCATGAAAATGTCACTACGAAATTAAAATTTATTTGAGAGCAAAAAAAAATGCTTTTCCAGAAAGAAAAACTAACAATACAAAGTAGTTTTCATTACCATTCTTCGCGAGAAACAATTTTCATTGAAATTTGAGCAATTTCAATACTTTCCTAATACGTGGAAAATGGAGAAATTAATTCACAATGTATGAAGAATTCTGAGAAAAATATTCTAAAAAAGATTCCTGGACATGAATTCTCATTTTTTGATATGTTGTAGCTGACCATATTATCTAGCTTCATGCCAAAAATGAAGAAAATCTATGGATCCGTTCTCGAGATATAGCCTTCCAAAGTTGGCATGTCATATCTCGGGTTCTGCAAGTCCGATCTTGATCAACTCAAGCGCAAATGAAAGGTTTCGAGAAACCCTACAAATGTATAGAACATTACAACTTCGAAAAATGTCCGCAAGAGGCGCTAAAATCGAAAACAAAGTTTTCGAAAATTTCGAACTCGAATTTTTCGAAAATGGCGACATAATTTTTTTTCATTTTTCGATATGTTATAGCTGACTTCAAGACCTTTCACACTGTTAAAAATACTTCAGCTTTTTTAACTGAAAATTTCGGTCTCGATCTTCCACTGTTTTACTTTGGTCAAAAATTTGGTCTTTTTGACTAATTTTTTTGGTTAATATTTGACCATTTTTTTTTCATCGAGAGTATTTTGACTAATTTATTTGGTCGAAGATATTTAACCATTTTTTTCATCGATTTTGACCAATTCATATGGTTAGAACACTCACGCAAAAGGCTTTAACTGAATTATTTTGTCAATTTAATTAAAGTTCATCGGTCGTTTTGACCAATTCAAATAGTTGAAACACTCCGGCTAGGTGATTTAACTGAATTATTTAGTCAATTTCACTAAATAGTTCGGTCATTTCGACCATTTAAAATGGTTGAAGCGGTCCTGCAATGTCACTTAACTGAATTATTCAGTCAATTTTACTAAAGCATTTCGGTCGTTTCGACGAAATAAAATGGTGGAAGAGCTTCGCAGAATGAAATTTAACTAATTCATTCCGTACTTCAGTCTTTTTGACAAATTAATACAGTGGAAGATCAGGACTGAATTATTTGGTCTCGGTCTTCCACTGTAGTACTTCAGTCTTTTTGACAAATTAATACAGTGGAAGATCAGGACTGAATTATTTGGTCTCGGTCTTCCACTGTAGTACTTCAGTTTTTTTGACCAATTAATACAGTGGAAGATCAGGACTGAATTATTTGGTCTCGGTCTTCCACTGTAGTACTTCAGTCTTTTTGACAAATTAATACAGTGGAAGATCAGGACTGAATTATTTGGTCTCGGTCTTCCACTGTAGTACTTCAATCTTTTTGACAAATTAATACAGTGGAAGATCAGGACTGAATTATTTGGTCTCGGTCTTCCACTGTAGTACTTCAGTCTTTTTGACCAATTAATACAGTGGAAGATCAGGACTGAATTATTTGGTCTCGGTCTTCCACTGTAGTACTTCAGTTTTTTTGACAAATTAATACAGTGGAAGATCAGGACTGAATTATTTGGTCTCGGTCTTCCACTGCAGTACTTCAGTCCTTTTGACAAATTAATACAGTGGAAGATCAGGACTGAATTATTTGGTCTCGGTCTTCCACTGTAGTACTTCAATCTTTTTGACAAATTAATACAGTGGAAGATCAGGACTGAATTATTTGGTCTCGGTCTTCCACTGTAGTACTTCAGTCTTTTTGACCAATTAATACAGTGGAAGATCAGGACTGAATTATTTGGTCTCGGTCTTCCACTGTAGTACTTCAGTCTTTTTGACAAATTAATACAGTGGAAGATCAGGACTGAATTATTTGGTCTCGGTCTTCCACTGTAGTACTTCAATCTTTTTGACAAATTAATACAGTGGAAGATCAGGACTGAATTATTTGGTCTCGGTCTTCCACTGTAGTACTTCAGTCTTTTTGACCAATTAATACAGTGGAAGATCAGGACTGAATTATTTGGTCTCGGTCTTCCACTGCAGTACTTCAGTCCTTTTGACAAATTAATACAGTGGAAGATCAGGACTGAATTATTTGGTCTCGGTCTTCCACTGTAGTACTTCAATCTTTTTGACAAATTAATACAGTGGAAGATCAGGACTGAATTATTTGGTCTCGGTCTTCCACTGTAGTACTTCAGTCTTTTTGACCAATTAATACAGTGGAAGATCAGGACTGAATTATTTGGTCTCGGTCTTCCACTGCAGTACTTCAGTCTTTTTGACAAATTAATACAGTGGAAGATCAGGACTGAATTATTTGGTCTCGGTCTTCCACTGCAGTACTTCAGTCTTTTTGACAAATTAATACAGTGGAAGATCAGGACTGAATTATTTGGTCTCGGTCTTCCACTGTAGTACTTCAGTCTTTTTGACCAATTAATACAGTGGAAGATCAGGACTGAATTATTTGGTCTCGGTCTTCCACTGTAGTACTTCAGTCTTTTTGACAAATTAATACAGTGGAAGATCAAGACTGAATTATTTGGTCTCGGTCTTCCACTGCAGTACTTCAGTCTTTTTGACAAATTAATACAGTGGAAGATATTTGACCATTTTTTTCAGTGAAGGGGTGTTTTAACAAATTTCTTTGGTAAGTGATATTAAACAGTTTGATTCAGTGAAGGAGTACATATTTTGTCCAATTCAAATGATTGGTACGCTTTAACTGAATTATTTTATCAATTTTACTGAAGTTCATAGGTTGTTTCGACCAATTCATATGGTTGAAGCACTCAGGAAATATGTTTTAACTGAATTATTTGATTAATTTTACTGAAGTTCATCGGCCGTTTTGACCAATTCAAATAGTTACAGCATTTTCGCAATGTCATTTAACTGAATTATTCAGTCAATTTTACTGAAGTACTTCGGCTTTTCTGAATTCCACTCTAAAATGTAAAATCTTCAGATCTAACTTAAATTTAGGATGAGTCACGCAAACAGAATTTTTAATAAAAAGTCAGAAAAAAATTTTTTCTTGGTCGAACTAACAAAGATCTTTGGTTAAAAGACAATAAAAGCTGAATAAAATTATTAATTTATTTATTTAATTTTATTTCATTAGGTGCTTTTTTTCATTTCACACCGTATAATTCTTGGAAAAATTATTAAAAAGGCCAATAAAAATTGTCAAAAATACAGAAATTCTTCGGTCAAAAGTCATGAAGAAACTCAAGTAACAGAATTTATTTGGTCGAAATAACAAAGATCTTTGGTTAAAAGACATAAAAAGCAGAATAAAATTATTAAAATGGCCAATAAAAATTGTCAAAAATACAGAAATTCTTCGGTCAAAAGTCGTAAAGCAACTCAAGTAACAGAATTTATTTGGTCGAAATAACAAAGATCTTTGGTTAAAAGACAATAAAATTATTAAAAAGGCCAATAAAAAATTGTCAAAAATACAGAAATTCTTCGGTCAAAAGTCATGAAGTAACTCAAGTAACAGAATTTATTTGGTCGAAATAACACAGATCTTTGGTTAAAAGACAATAAAATTATTAAAAAGGCCAATAAAAAATTGTCAAAAATACAGAAATTCTTCGGTCAAAAGTCGTAAAGTAACTCAAGTAACAGAATTTATTTGGTCGAAATAACACAGATCTTTGGTTAAAAGACAATAAAATTATTAAAAAGGCCAATAAAAAATTGTCAAAAATACAGAAATTCTTCGGTCAAAAGTCATGAAGTAACTCAAGTAACAGAATTTATTTGGTCGAAATAACACAGATCTTTGGTTAAAAGACAATAAAATTATTAAAAAGGCCAATAAAAAATTGTCAAAAATACAGAAATTCTTCGGTCAAAAGTCATGAAGTAACTCAAGTAACAGAATTTATTTGGTCGAAATAACAAAGATCTTTGGTTAAAAGACATAAAAAGCAGAATAAAATTATTAAAAAGGCCAATAAAAATTGTCAAAAATACAGAAATTCTTCGGTCAAAAGTCATGAAGTAACTCAAGTAACAGAATTTATTTGGTCGAAATAACACAGATCTTTGGTTAAAAGACAATAAAATCTAAATAAAATTATTAAAATGCCCAATAAAAATTGTCAAAAATACAGAAATTCTTCGGTCAAAAGTCATGAAGTAACTCAAGTAACAGAATTTATTTGGTCGAAATAACACAGATCTTTGGTTAAAAGACAATAAAATTATTAAAAAGGCCAATAAAAATTGTCAAAAATACAGAAATTCTTCGGTCAAAAGTCATGAAGTAACTCAAGTAACAGAATTTATTTGGTCGAAATAACAAAGATCTTTGGTTAAAAGACAATAAAAGCTGAATAAAATTATTAAAAAAGGCCAATAAAAATTGTCAAAAATACATAAATTCTTCGGTCAAAAGTCATGAAGTAACTCAAGTAACAGAATTTATTTGGTCGAAATAACACAGATCTTTGGTTAAAAGACAATAAAATTATTAAAAAGGCCAATAAAAAATTGTCAAAAATACAGAAATTCTTCGGTCAAAAGTCGTAAAGCAACTCAAGTAACAGAATTTATTTGGTCGAAATAACAAAGATCTTTGGTTAAAAGACAATAAAATCTAAATAAAATTATTAAAATGGCCAATAAAAATTGTCAAAAATACAGAAATTCTTCGGTCAAAAGTCGTAAAGCAACTCAAGTAACAGAATCTATTTGGTCGAAATAACAAAGATCTTTGGTTAAAAGACAATAAAATTATTAAAAAGGCCAATAAAAAATTGTCAAAAATACAGAAATTCTTCGGTCAAAAGTCGTAAAGCAACTCAAGTAACAGAATTTATTTGGTCGAAATAACAAAGATCTTTGGTTAAAAGACAATAAAATCTAAATAAAATTATTAAAATGGCCAATAAAAATTGTCAAAAATACAGAAATTCTTCGGTCAAAAGTCGTAAAGCAACTCAAGTAACAGAATCTATTTGGTCGAAATAACAAAGATCTTTGGTTAAAAGACAATAAAATTATTAAAAAGGCCAATAAAAAATTGTCAAAAATACAGAAATTCTTCGGTCAAAAGTCGTAAAGCAACTCAAGTAACAGAATTTATTTGGTCGAAATAACAAAGATCTTTGGTTAAAAGACAATAAAATCTAAATAAAATTATTAAAATGCCCAATAAAAATTGTCAAAAATACAGAAATTCTTCGGTCAAAAGTCGTAAAGCAACTCAAGTAACAGAATTTATTTGGTCGAAATAACAAAGATCTTTGGTTAAAAGACATAAAAAGCAGAATAAAATTATTAAAAAGGCCAATAAAAATTGTCAAAAATACAGAAATTCTTCGGTCAAAAGTCATGAAGTAACTCAAGTAACAGAATTTATTTGGTCGAAATAACAAAGATCTTTGGTTAAAAGACAATAAAATTATAAAAAAGGCCAAAAAAATTGTCAAAAATACAGAAATTCTTCGGTCAAAAGTCGTAAAGCAACTCAAGTATCAGAATTTATTTGGTCGAAATAACAAAGATCTTTGGTTAAAAGACAATAAAAGCTGAATAAAATTATTAAAAAGGCCAATAAAAATTGTCAAAAATACAGAAATTCTTCGGTCAAAAGTCATGAAGTAACTCAAGTAACAGAATTTATTTGGTCGAAATAACACAGATCTTTGGTTAAAAGACAATAAAATCTAAATAAAATTATTAAAATGCCCAATAAAAATTGTCAAAAATACAGAAATTCTTCGGTCAAAAGTCATGAAGTAACTCAAGTAACAGAATTTATTTGGTCGAAATAACACAGATCTTTGGTTAAAAGACAATAAAATTATTAAAAAGGCCAATAAAAATTGTCAAAAATACAGAAATTCTTCGGTCAAAAGTCATGAAGTAACTCAAGTAACAGAATTTATTTGGTCGAAATAACAAAGATCTTTGGTTAAAAGACAATAAAAGCTGAATAAAATTATTAAAAAAGGCCAATAAAAATTGTCAAAAATACATAAATTCTTCGGTCAAAAGTCATGAAGTAACTCAAGTAACAGAATTTATTTGGTCGAAATAACACAGATCTTTGGTTAAAAGACAATAAAATTATTAAAAAGGCCAATAAAAAATTGTCAAAAATACAGAAATTCTTCGGTCAAAAGTCGTAAAGCAACTCAAGTAACAGAATTTATTTGGTCGAAATAACAAAGATCTTTGGTTAAAAGACAATAAAATCTAAATAAAATTATTAAAATGGCCAATAAAAATTGTCAAAAATACAGAAATTCTTCGGTCAAAAGTCGTAAAGCAACTCAAGTAACAGAATCTATAGTACTCTGCGTTGATACCACTGCTT